>NC_134320.1:30304563-30471287 GCF_964195595.1 Calonectris borealis
CTTTCTGGTACACACAACTAATTAAATAACTGAAACAATTTAGAAATTCCAATGGACAGAATGATCAGGCTAGAGTTTAGAATAAAACTTTAGCTCAGACCCATGTAGCACTAATGCACAGCATTACTACTCACTGTTTATGTTGTCATTTAGAAAAAAGGCCAGCTGAATTCCTTTGTTGCCTGATGTATAAGACTGTTTTGGGAGTTTTATCAGTTACATCGTGGAGAAGCGGTTGTTTTAGGTTAAATTCATTTCAATTAGCAGAGAAGTCATTCATCCAGAGTAAACATGGCTTTTCGGTAATGGGCTCCGCATCAACTCATGGATATTGACAGCAACAGGAAAGCAGTTCTTGCAACACTTGGTAAGGTATTTGAGAAACCGGTTGCCACGTTTGCTTAATACTTAGCATGACATAGTTGCTTCCTGTTCTAGCAGTATAGTGTGCCAGCAGAAAAACACACCTTGATTTGGTATTTGCAGAGCTCAGTTTAAGTACAAAGTCAGTCATGATGCAGACTGCTGTGCTGCAGAGTGAATGCTGTTTCAGGTGTCATTTTCCAAGTAAGTTTCTTCTGGTCAGAACAGATTACTCCGGGAAGTAGCAGCAAATCTGATTATAAACTAAGTTGCTTGCTAGTAATTTTGGCCTTTGCTTTTAGAAAAAAAGATTTCATGATCTCTGAGTTTTGTAATAAAAAATCAGTCCTGGGGATATGATGTACCTGCTTTTAATTCAGCTGTTTTCTCTGATCTGTAAGGCACAGGGTTGATGATAGGAGTTCTGTCCGTGCCTGTGAGCCTGTATGGAGCCTCCTGCCTGGAGGTTTGCTACTAATTTTGATTAGAGGCAGGCCTGAAAAAGGTGTCTGTACTGATTAGGGAGTAAAACAGGAAATATAGGAAGATCCTCAGAGTAAAGTCTGAGGACTTCAAAATGAAACCTCCTAGAAAAAGAAGGGGCGGGAAACGGGAGAGTCACAGTAGCAAACGGGTAGAAAAATGGTGTCATTGCATGAGTACCACCATGCCCATTTCTTTGGGTGATCTCATTCAAAGCAATAGGAAGAAATTAGTTGCAACATGCAACCCAAACAGCTTTTATGAGATCATGAGAGAAGCCTCATGTGTGCAGAGCCTAAAACAGCTCATGAGGAAGCAGAAGGAAAATAGGCCGTGACATCATTGCTTCTAAAATCAGCCTTCTCGCTTTTGATAAGAGTCCCAATTTTTTGTTCTCTGAGTATGACTTTCCTATTGAGTAAACCCTAAGCTCATTCTTGAGTTACTTTTCTGATGACTCACAGGGGCATGGAAAGAAGACTTGGATCGTGCTGTGAGCATTCAAACAGCTCTGGCTCTGTGTTACTGGAATGGATGTTTAGTTGCTTAGGGAATGATGACCCATGAAAACGGGGAAACTGTCTGGCTTTGACTTCGCACAGTGCAAAACAGCAGGCATTCCAAAAAACAGCCAGACCTTTTGTCCTGTACAAGAAGTCACGTGTACTTAGGTCAGAACTGTAGCTATGCATACTCAGCTGTAAGCACAGGGCAAAACAACTGGAGAAATGGCAGGATCTAATTCATGAAACAGTTCAGCTGCATAATGCTGTGGAAAAGAGTAATTAATTAAAGTCTGACAATAAGTCTGCCTGGCAGTTTCTAACCAGTGTTATTTGGGCTTCTGTGCTCTCTGCAAAGTGGCTAAGACTCAGTTTGGTAGTTTTGTGAGGCTGCCCCAAGCTAGCAGCTTGGTTCACCCTTAGGCCGTATCTGCCAAGCTCTGGTATCAGTTCTTTGTACTGTGAGGTAGTGTGTGGCCTTCTGTACAGAGACTGGACATATTTATCATCTGACAGCCTCTTTCCCCGTGTAAGGTAGAAAAAAATTTTGAGCTGTAGTAAGGCTGAGCAACCTGCCTCATGTCGCAGAACATCTGCATCGTAATCCACGTTCTGGGAGGAGTGCGTTTCTAAGCAGTCACTAGGAAATGAGACTTTTGAAGTTCCTTCCTGAGTCTGGCTTCTAGACATATTTCATTTGGAAGATCACAAAGGAGGATCTTTTAGAAGGGAAACTGCTACTTCAAGACATATGCTTAGAAAGGACAATGAGTTTAGACAGCGATATTCATCTGTTGTTCTCCTAACTGTTAAGCGCTTCGCTGTCTCTGGAATCATACCCCAGTCACCCAGTTCCTGTGAATATGAAATGACTGAATCAAACTGAGGAGGTCAAAACGCTTTTCATATTTAAAACCTTGTAGTCTTTTGTTAGCTTAGGAGAGCAAAACTTCTGAAGTTCTTGAGAGATGGCTTTGGAGACATGTGGAAGCTATTTGAGTTGTCTGCTGATACCTCTTGCACTTTGGAGTGTTGTTGTTAACATCCTATTATACTTCCCTAATGGGAAAGCTTTGCATGCTGCCAGTTACCAGCTTCCCAACTACGTTTGGTATTTTGAAGGGATCTGTTTCTCAGGTGTGATGGTAAGTGTTGATTCTATGGATTTTTAATGAATTGCACTCTACTGCAAATAACACTGGATTACTGTGCAGCAATGTAATTGTGCTTTTAAAGAGAATACGTATTACTTCGTCAAAAACGCTGCAGGCAGAAAAACTTGATCAAACTGAAAAACAAATGACTATACTGAATGGCATGCTATGTATACTATTTAATTTCAAGTAAGTGTTTTTGCAGGGTTGATTGGTTTTTCTCTGCTGGCTTTTTGTTTATGTGTATTTTACACTTGTATTATGGAGGCAGGCACTATGTTGATTTAAACCTCTATGGAGATTGAGTGAGAGCTCTTTTACCAAAACAAAATGAAAGAAAAACTAAAAAAGCTTCTCATAACTGTTCAGATGTTTTTAAGAGTTGTATGCAGTCCAGCATTTAGAGGACTGGATACAGTTCACAATGCATCAAGTGCCACTGTTGTTAGGCTAAATACAGAAGATTGTCTCACTGTGATTAGCATAGTAGGATTTTCTCCATTACATTTGTAATATGTTCATCTGCAGCAATAAACTAACACAGAGTTGCCCACTGCTCATACTGTTTGCTATGTCCATAAAGAACTGTAGCCTCAGGGGCAGAAAGCAGTTACGTAATAAAAGTGCATGCACACAATCGGTATTTAAAAAGGTCTCATCTGCGTAAGGAAGGTGTTTTTATGAAGGTCCTGAACTGGAAGAGTTGTTATAACATGAGACATTCTTTTGAAATTGTGCATTCTTCCTAAAGGGGAAGAAAAACCTTATCTTTTCTAGCAGAGGAAAAAACTATCAGGCAGAGAATTTGAACAGAAAAGCACAGTTGAAAATTTGAGAAAAAGTTAGCTGCAACAATGACATTCATATTTTGAAGCATTTTTAGCCTTAGGATCATTACTAATTTATTAAAAACATATCTATTATCCTGTTACAAACAGGGAAGCAGCATGTGAGAGGTTAGTACTGTGATTCAGAAACATTCCCTTCTCATATTTCCCCTTTCAAACCAGTGCCTCCCTGGGTAGCAGTTTGTGGTTCTGGAGTCCAAATCTTATTTGTTGAAATGATTCTAGTATCAGGTTTAGATAATCCCATAGTCTGAGAAAAACAGTATGAATACTTGACAGAGAAAGCAAATGAAAGTCCAGGTGAATTTAACGAAAAGCTTCTACTACTGACTTTTTCTAGCATAACTGTGTTGATAGGGAAGGTGATACCCTGAGCCGTGTAACTGTGTCAGCAAGAAGCTGTTGAACTGATGTGGTCATATCAATAAAATATCCTTCCTTTCGTTGGTATTGATTCTTTCACTTGTGAGCTTGGTTTTATTCTTTCAGTTTCACTGGTATAGCTGTGTCTATGCTAGTAACACTTTGCTGTGATAGGAGGCACTGTGCTCTTGTCTTTCAAGTGCAAGAACTAAGTACAGTGACAGCCTAATAAAAACAGTCTGGTTTCATGGTGTGCCTTGAATAATTGTGCTTTTCTACTGAGCAGCTTTAAAATCTCAACAGAGTATAATAGATGCAGTCCCTACCTTCCATAGGTGAGGGAGACTTTGGCTTAATATCTGCAGTCATTTCACTGACCTTACAATGTCCCCTTATAGATTCTTCTGTTGGCAGTAATTCTAATAACACTGGAGTGTAGCGTGTTCTATTGGTGCTGCCAGAGTGAGAGCTGTAACAAAACCTACAGGGTGAGTCTGTGTTCTATTTTTGTGCATCTCTTCAGCATTTGTTCCGAGTGCCTTCCTGCTCCCGTGTTTCCAGCACATCCTTCTGCCCTCTCCACTGCTCTGTTTCTGCTTCATTTCACAGAGGAGGATTCTCAGTCGGGTTGAGAGGTCACAGAAAGTGTAACTCCTTCCTTCTGATGCATAAGCAGGATGAAAGAAAAATAAACAAACAAAAAGTCCTTGTAAAATAAAACAGGAACGTAGAAGGCCTGAGAGCTTCAATGAAGTGCCCCAACTAAATAGGTTCATCCCCTTGCTTGTATTATTTGGAAGTTATTTTTTTGCAGTAACAACTCAAAATACACTCTCTGGCATGCAAACATGTATAATGCGTGGTTGTGTTCCTCTAGCATTTTGGGAAACAATTTTGCAAAAATGCAAGTTTGAAAAAAACAAAATCCCCAAACAATATTTAACTGAGAGTTGTGAAACTGTCTTAAACTCTGTCTTAATCTTTATTTTGTATGTGTATGCTTACTATTCTTCACCTGGTATTTTTCTTTCTGAATATTGAAGATTGGGACAATCAAATGTGAAATTTGACCCCAAGAAAGTAGCTAGGCAGGCTGAATGACTGTATTTGCTGTGGACACTGTCCCCACACAGTAATATTTTCCTTTCTTTACTTCAGAGTTTTATTTCAATTGTGCTAGCCCTGCTTGGAGTTGCTTTCTCCGGATACAGTTGCATCATTTTTACCTTGGGGTTGATCCAAGGCCCCTTCTGCAATTCATCAGGTGGATGGGATTATATCTTCAAAGACACTGCTGGAGGGTAAGAAACATCAGCGTAACTCTTCGGGAACAAGAGTTCATCAAAACATTAGTCAGACAAATTCTCTGAGTTTTACAGAAAATGGCACGGTTTCTTGAACACAAGACCTATATTGGTGAGTGAGGTTTTTCAACTTCTTGAATGAGCACCAGAATCCTGAAAGAAAGTTATTTGCCTCCTTGTAAGGAAAGATGAAATGTAAGAATCTTTGTGCTGATCAGACCTGGAGGTCCATCTAGCTAAGTGTCCTTTATCTGGTGGTGGTCACAATCATATGTGTAGTAAAGAATATAAGATTAGAGTGAGTGTAGATGGATACTTTCTCAGAATATTCTCTCAAATTCCTCCAGGTTTTGGTTCAAAGATTATGGATGGCATTTTTATATTTAATAACTCAGTAGGTTTCTCTTCAACTCCTAAAGCTCAATGAAGTCTGTGGTTTGATCACTGGTAGTTTTTGCATACAGCTGCTGTATCTCATAAAACACCTAAGCGAGGTAGACAGTGTTGTCTGTGTCCCAGCCTCCTAAAGGCATGAAAGGTTTGGTTCAGATCTGTAACCTGAGGCTGCTTTCGCAAGATTTTACGTTCTCCCTTGAAAAGATCAAAGTTTTATAAGACTTGAATATTTCAAGTAATATAATGCCAAGCTCTTCCAGCTGTATTTGAATGCACTGAGGATTACATTTGTCAGAAGATCACAAACAAGTTCCTTCATCGTCCAACAGGATTAGTGCCTAAACTATGTTCTTCTCTGACTTAAGTCAGCTTTATTTTAAAACACTGAAGTGCATGGTGCAATCTCTGCTACGTATCACCAGCATTACCATCCCATTTGGAAATACGAAAGTGAGAGTTTGAGTTCAACATAAAAGGCCAGGTGCTGAATAATGCACTCCAGATTTGACTCAAAGAATTTCAGTTATCAATGTCTAGAAAAAAAGCTGACTGACACTGAGCAAGCGAGTCTAACAAAGATTCTTGCAGCTGGCTCCAGCCTATAGCATGTCTCCCAGTTAAAAGGGCACAGCCGGCACACATCAGTGGTGCACATAGCATTCTCAAGGATGCAAAGCATGGCTTCAGAACAACTGGCAATTGCATGCAGTGACACTTACCTCAGCTTTGCCATTTAGGCTGCATGCACTGGTTAGAATCATGGCATTGGGGTGTTCCTGCTCTCCTGCATCAGTTCCGGTACTGATGTCAGCTGGACTTAACCTAAAGCTGAAATTAAATCAATAAAAGGAAAATTCCCCTTTTAAACTTGGCTTCTGCCATTTGAAAAAATGGCAGAAGAGTCTGGCTCCTAAACCTGAAGCATGTAAAGCCCAATATGGTTTTTCCACATAGTGTAAGTAAAATAATGTGTATTTAAATTGAATTGCACCCACCGCATTTAATTTACTTCACGTTGCTGTTTCTCTAACAGGTACCTCACAGATTACCCTGCTTGGTCTCAGTGCACCGAACCTGCTAACATCGTGGAGTGGAACATCATTTTACTCTCTATTCTGATAGCTCTTAGTGGACTGCAGTTGATCATCTGTTTTCTCAAAGTGGCTGCTGAGTTGAAACGGACACTCTGTGGGACCTATTCTGTTTTTGTCCAGGTAACAAAATATCTGAGGTCATTTCTTCAGCATCTCCAAGTCAGTTTAGCTTCAGCGATTTCTCTCTGGTTTATGGAATCTCTATGCTACTGCATTTTTATTACCAGAGGATATGTACTGATAATAAAACTATTGTGTTTGATTCATCCACTAATTCCTTGTGGTATACAGGCATTGGTGGCTGCTCACTCTGACCTTTAAGGCTAGGATTGAGAACAAAAAAACGTGGCTGAGAATTCAGCACTGATGCTGAGTCCATTACTCCTATGTTAGCAGAGGTTCTGAGCATTCAGATGCTCAGAGGTTCTAGTGTTCAATTTAAAGTCATTCTTACCAATGTGGGGGTTTCAAAGCAAACAGACGAAGATGCAAGAGGTAATATGTAGCAGTCGTGACCTAGGCATCAGTTTTTACTATGTTTTCAGTAAGTTATTGAAACAATACCTGAGAGGGCTCTGCTTTGGGCAGAAGAATTAGTTGGAATCCCAGAGCTCAAGTGACGGGTGCTGCTAGCCTGCACGCTGGTGTGAGGTGTGTGGCACTCGCTTTCCCCAGCTTTGGAGGTAGGGTGAAATCAGACGTGCTTACTCCTCCCTGTCCATCTGCACTGGGATCGAGGCACCCTCAGGGTTTTTATGTAGCCAACAATCTCAGTGATGACAGCACATTCGAGAAAGATTTCTAATTAGGAAAAGCAGCAACTCTCAAAAGCACGCGTGCACACACACACGCACATATACGTATGTACACCTGCACACGCACAGAGTAGGGTTAGTTCTGCCATGTAAGTAGGAAACGTTGGGAGGGCAGGGCAGGTAAGGATGGCAGTGCCTCTGCAGCATGAAGTCTCCTGAGCAGTGCTGGTCAGCCAGGGCAGGGGAGCTGCAGGAGGGCCTTGGGCAAGAAGGCAAGGAAGAGCTTCTGGCAGGAATTTACTGTAACAGCAACCTACGATAAGGTCGAGGCCTGAGGCAACTTCTCTCAAAACATTGCGCTTGCCAGTGAAAGAGCCTCACCAGCCTGGGACCCAGCCCAGCTTCCCGTGGAGTCAAAAGCAATAGTCAGCTTCTCCCTGGGCGCAGAGCAGGGCCACCTCTGGAGCCCTGCGCGTGTGTTGGATTTAGATTGGATGTGGATGTTGAACAGTCGAACAACTTATATATTAACTTGAGCTGAAAAAAAGAGGGCAATTACTTCCTTCCTTTTTTATTTGCAGGCCAGGATTCTCTGAAAATGGCAAGAAAATCGTCACTGCTTCTCTCCCCCCCCACCCCCCCCACCCCCCCGAAAAAGAGAGAAATGGCTTCTTCAACATTTACGATGGTAGATTTGGGTGCTGCAAAGACAAATGAAACCCTTGTCTTAAACCTTTGTCTCTCAAGCCTCTCTGTTTTGGATGAAGTTATTTGAACTGTTTGACATCTACATTTTTCTAGTTGTTTTCTAAGTGTCTGGTTGTGCCTGGCAGTGACTCTTCAAGTTTTTGCCCTCCAGCTTGTTCTGGCAATAGGAAGGTTTGAATACCATGGAACTGCTCTTGCATTGAAATCACCTTTTTTTGAATAAACTGCTGTAAAACTGCTATAGAACTGCTTTTATATTCCCCTCTCTTTGTTTAGAATGTAGGAATATTTGTTGTTCTGAAAGGGCCTGATTCAAAGCCCAGTATGTCAAGAGGGGTTGTTCCCTTGAGAATTAGTGCACTGGATGAAGCCATGATTTCTAAATGAATAAATTTTAGTTGCAGACAGACCATGAAGGTCATGTCCTGCTCATTCTATCTTGGAAGTTCTTAACTGCACAAAGCAATTACAGAAAAATGTCTATCAAGTCTTCCTGTGGTTTCAGAAAGGCATCCAGGCCTGATTGAAAGATTAGATACCCAGCTCTGAATTCAACCGTGCGAATTAGCACATGTTAATAGCTGCACTGGGTTTCTTTTTATTTTATACTCAGAGGCAAACTTCTTTTTTTTTTTTTTTTTGGATCAAGTATTACGTTACTTGAGGGAATATATGAGCGCTGACTTGTGAGCACCCAGTGCTAGCTTACTAATACTCTTCTAAATTCTCTGACCTTGCTGCAATGGAAGGCTAATGTTCTTGACAATAATAATCACACGAAAAAGAATAATCTGTTTTAAATTAGCAGCTAAAAAGTCTTTTTAATTTCTCAAAGAATTATTATTTCATTCCCAGTGGAAATTCAGGGATTCACAGTAAAGTGAACATATGGCTAATTTGCAGCTGCATGGGCAACATTTGGCTGCATTCAGCACTCTGGTTTTGAGAGAATGAACACCCAGGGAAAGCGAAATATGTACTTCAGACTTGCAGTAATGCACGTATCCCTGTTACATCAGAACCAGTGGGATTCGGCTATATCAACATCTAATATTAAACACTGTTAGAACTGCAAACCATACAGTAAGTGGCAGCTGTGGGTAAGATATTTAGAAAAAATAGAGTATATCAGTCATTTAATTCTGTTTCAACATAATATTGAGATTTTGCCTTGATATTCCTTTACCAGATTGTTTTCAAAAGCTGATTTCTTCCTGTAAGATTTGAAGAATGCATCTAAAGTTTTAATTGCTTAGTTTCTATTAAGTTGCAAGAAGTAATAAAGAAATTAATGATGTTTAAGAATGGGGCTAGTCTTTTGGGAGACTGTTCAAGGTGGCATGGATGTTCAGAGATGCATGATAAAAAGGCATGATTACAAAATGGGGACTATTTGCAACTGCACGCTTGTTTTTCCCTAGGCTTAAATATATATCATATTGTATATGTACCTAAATGATAATCCCACATTCCTTATGGATTTGTGGATATTGTTTGTGGACAGAAGGAAAAGAAAGAAAACTTAACAATCAACCCGTGCTCCTACCAAACATCTTGGAGAACCTTGCTGATTTCATGCCTGCAAACCATAGAGCTGTTTATTTTGAAAATGTTAGAAATATTTGAAAAAAAGTTTTGGTTATTTGGATGACAAATAGTATGTGTGGGGTAGATATTTAAAGAAGAAAACCCCTAGAACTGCTACATATTCCTAAAGTGAATGGCACCATTTCACTGAGGAGAGCAAACAATCAGGGTATTCTATTGAGACTCCAGCTCGGCCATGGGGAAAATACAGGCTTATCTTTAGGCAAACAGGGCTGGAAGACAGCAATGAAATACCTTAAAGTTACACCTGGAAACTCTTAACCCTTTATCTTGCTCCTGTACGTGTCCTTTCCATTTTTCAATAACTTCTGTCTCTGATCATGGAAGGTCTTGGGCTTGGCAGACAGGAGACACAAAGAATAGTATCTAGTTTGACAGCTTCTTCCATAGTAGTATTATTAGTGGCTGTACCTAACCACTGGCAAGACTTGACTGTCTTTAATTCATCCTTTTTTTTGTGATTGTGTCTTGTGAATTTACATTTTCACTCTACCACGGGCTGGTATCTCCTGTCTTGGTGGCTTAAATCAAAGAAAGAGATGTGTAATTTAGTTCTTGTTGGAGGTATCGATTCTGCAACCGTCTTTATCCATAATCCAGATATTGGCATCTCCATTGCCATCGCCAGACTCAACCGTGACCTGACAGCTCAGCTTTTAAATGGGCAGTTTATTAATTTGAAATTGGTGGTAAGAATACTAAAGGCTAACAGTGAGTTGCATTTACAAATTTAACAGCTTGTTTGACACAGGGCTTTTGGATGTAAGGCAAAGTTAAACTCGATCTAATCAATTTAAGTCCTCATTCAATCCTAAATATGGTGTCTCTAACAAGAGGTGCTACAAACTGTGCCTGGTAGCAAAACCAAGATTCCTGTAAGGAGTATTAACTGACTTGAAATCTGGACATAACCAGCGACTCTGGTGGTGGTGGTTGAGGCAACGTGATCATCGGGCTCTCCAGCTGCAGAATACAGACCTCACCCAGAGAGCAGCAGAGAGAAGGGGGCCACAGAGCCAGGACAAAGCTCACACCACGCTGGCATAAGAGAAACCCTTTTTTGAAGAAGTGTTGCTGAACCTGAAGTGCATGTGCTGCCGGCCACACATAAAATACCCTGGGCACACCTGGAAGAAAGATGCAGATTTGAGTTTATAAACTTCTGCAAGTGAGGAGTTAGTGCTGAAATCTAGAGGTAAGTGTTCCAGCATTATTTGTTCCTCAGAGCCAATGCATTTTGCCAGAGTATTATGATGCTGTGTCTGAAACAGGAATGTCATTCATTTAAAACACTGCAACTAGAAAGAGCTGCAGTTTGACCACAAATAATTGTGGGCAGAGATCTGCAGTAAAATACTGTGTAGCCCCATCCACCTTTGCATTTTGGGGCATATTATTCCTCACGTAGGTAAAAGTGAGTCTCACTGAAGCACAGTTTCCTGATTGCGAATTCCTCACGTTGGATGGAGGGTTTTTTTCCACATTGAAAAAGAATAGGGTGGCAGAGGACAAATGAAGCTCCCCAGAAATTTAAAGGGTGTTTACCTGGAAGGGTTTGCAGGAGGTCAGAACAGCAGCATGGGCAGCAGACTATAAACACATCATTCAGATCAGGGAATTATGAAGTTGTGGGGTTTCAATTCAATCTCACTGGGAGCTTTTGTGGAGACTTTTTTGTCAGAATATTTTTGGGTTTGTTTTTTTTTCCTCAAGGAAAATTTTTGAAGTAAAAGGTCAGCTTTATATTTTCAATGCAATTTTGAGGACTTTCAGAACACTCACAGCATTTCAGCATCCTCAGTATGAGAAATGAGGTATATTGGTTTAAAACAATAAGGGGATATTCAAGACACCAAACTGCAGACTCATAATTTAACCAATTAAATGAGGTGCTCAGTCTTTTTAGGCCCTGTCTACCAGAGGAGAGAGGTTCCTGCTCTTCAAACACCCTCTGAGGATAATAATACAGGCTTGGGAAGCTCAGTCACCTCTGTCAGCTTTTTGAATTCCTTAAGAGAAAGATAATAGGAGTGTGCTCAAGCACACGAATATCTTAAATGTTGGGTGACGCAATTAAAATTGGTAATGGAAAAAACTTGCCTGTCAGAAGTTTTTGTTTTATCTTTAAATAAAAACAACATGCAGTTCTTTTGCAAATCAAGAAAGAGTAATTTAGAGGAGTCAAGGGACTAAGGCAAAGAAATGATCATGTTTTTACCCTTAAATAAATGTGGAGATTTCAAGGATATCGCTTGTGTGGTTTTTTTTCTTCCTCAGTCCGATGGAAATTTGAACAAAACCAAACCAAATAGCCCACATATACATGAACAACTCTGTTAGAGTATTAAGGAATGACTTTGAATTTAAGTAGTAAAAGAGCAGGTAAACACTTTCTCATTTTTACCTCAGTTAATTTACAGAATGGGGCATATGCAACCTGTACAAGCTGTTCTTTCCACTGAACCACTGACCTTCATCCATGGCAAAGAAAAAAAAATTCCGTACAGAAATCATTTTGAGCATGTGATGCCAACCTGGGAAACTCCAGAATTTCATCATAGATTCAATCAGATTTCGAAAACTTGGCTTTGGCCACAGTCATTTAGACAGAAGCAGAATCCTCCATTTAATGCAGATGTGTAGAAGGTTCCAAAAGGTAAGATTATGAACTTCAGTATTCTGACAGTGCCTGAAATTTTGTATATGAATAGTGATTAAAATTGGTAATTTATCTGTATACCACAGTCCTGGTAAATAAGGTTTAGATCTGTATGTCATTAAAGGAAACCTGTCGTACTTTAGTTATGTTCTGAATGTTAGTTAGTTCTATCCAAAATAATCGTAATTTTTCTGCCCATTAAGAAAATAGCTTCAAAGAAGATTGTGGTTATTACAGATATTTTTAAGTTGCCATACAATGAAAAATGTAATTTAGAATGAGTGTGACTGTGTCAGTGCAGAAGAGATTTTTTAAGAATTCCCAAGTGACTGAAGATACATATTTTTTTAATAGAAGTCTTTACAATTGGCAAGTTTACAGGTAGCTTTGTATGTCTAAAGCTTCAGACACAACCATGATGTAATGGATGTGTGCTTGAAAAAAAATGCAATGGCAAACTTTAGTTAGGTGTTTTTTAACTGTCCCATGTTTAAAGTCCAATTTTGTTCTTATTTTTCAATGAGACTAACAGATACAAAATGTTTACAGAACTTGAATAAAGCAAAAGTATAGCCTTCTGCACCGGGTAGTACATTTAGATAACGGTAACAGTTAAGATTATCTGGCGCTTTATACATCTATTATGCTTTTAATCGTTGAAGAATGTGGCTTACCCAGTCTGGCGACAGACTAGGAGGAAGATAACATAGGGAGTTCGTTCTGTGGAATTTCTGAGCCTCACTTCCATTTGGGCAATACTGAAACTGCTTGGAAATGAGGTGCAAACATCCCCTACCCCCTCCGTCCGTGAACAGCTGGTTCCTTTCACCTCTAGCTATATATGCCACACTTTGTGCTAAAATTACATTTCCAAGGGAACTGTGGTGGGTTAGCAGAGCGCATCCACGTGTACATCAGTGTGTAAGCTCTGCTCTGACACCAGTGCCCTCAGCCCCCCGTCCCTGCCGGTGTCGCGCCGGGTCAGCGATCGCCGCGCAGAGGGGAAGCAGCAGCGATCTGCAGCTTGAGAACGAGCGAGGGAAACAGCAGCAGAAAGTCCGCGCCTACTGCCTTGCCTTCGGCTAGGTCAGCACAGAAGCAGATACAGCAGAGAAAATGGGTGTCATTTAGAGCTTTTCACAGGGCACTTAAAAAGTTGTGTTCTTGTGCCGCATGTCACGGAAATTTTCTCAGTGGTATGCAAGCTCTAGAGAGAGTGATAAAGCTCATGAAGAATGTAATTAAACTTAAGTCTGTAAATCCATTTAACTCTACAGTACTTTCAATTCAGCTACAAGATTTACAATCCGGGAACAGTCCAAATGGTAATTTGCATGATAGTAGGTTGGCAGAAATTGAAAAAATTTCTTTTAATATTATCTGAACTGACAAGCTTGCCAGAATCTTTTGTTTACTCTTGACACACAGAGACATTGTGCAACATTTTATTGCATGCACCAAAGTAAACGGGAGGGGGGAGGTAAAGAGGGTGGGGGGTGGGAGAGACAAGAACATATAAGGGGAAATTGCATGAGCCCGTCTTGTGTTTTTATGTCACATTTTCCACAAGGTTCATGAATGCAAAATGAAGCTATTCTTCCTAAGTTGCTTGCTGGTTTCTTGCTGTTGCCAAGTTGGGGCAGTGAACAGGGAGTACTACATCGGCATTATAGAGACAGTGTGGAACTATGCACCTGGCAATACCAATCTCATATCTGGACAGCTTTTTGCAGAAGAAGAGTAAGTAAAATAGTTTACACTGGTTTACTGGTTGAGTTTGATTTTACAGCATTGTCTGCTTTAGACACTAGGGCCAGACTGAAAACCTGGTGGAGGCAGTGAAATGAATCATGTTGCTGTCAGTGGATTTTCTGTCAGAGATATAAGGGAATTCCGATGTTTTCCTGGCTTGCTTGAGAATTGCATTCCAATGCTCTGCTAATTAAAAGCATTGGAATGTGTTGGTTTCTTGTGAATTTGTTGCAGTGAAATGTTTACTAAGTAGAGACTAGAAGAAGACCCTGAATGTCTAATGATGTTTAATTTTGAATGGCTAAGGTGCCAGTGCTGAAGAGAAGACTTTTGCTGTTACGTTTTTAAACGTAGAAGTTGTTTGACAAATTTAAAACTCTTCTATTGGGCACAGCTTTCCTTTTCAGAGGGTCATTGTTGGCAGTGGTCATTGTCACTGGTGCAGCAGCACAGCTGGGTCCTTCCATCCACTATGGAGGAGCTGAGTTGCTTGTTATAAGGCAAGGAGAGTCCTGTGCAGAGTAGGAGTGATAAGTAGGGTGAGGATAAGTATGGTGAGGAGGAGGGGAGCACCCTGAAGATATGAATAATCAATAAAGAAAACTCAGATATAAAAGGCATCACAGAAATATTTGAGAGAGAAAAAATGTTCCTTCCATTTTTTTCAGTGCCTTTAAAATGAAGTAGGACTATACTAAAATAAAAACAATGAAGAGAGAAATCAGAAATTAGAAAAATCTTGAAAATACAGTTCTCATTTAGTCTGTAGATGTGGGATTAGAAGATTTCCTGTGGTTTGTTTTCTCTAGTGACAGCCAACAGTATCTCAGCCATAATCTGCCATTTCATCAGGCATGAGACGAAGCAGTCAACTTTTTTTTTTCACTTACAGACTGAGTGACGTGTAAGACACTGCCAGTGATTCAGCAGGCTACTAATTCTGATAAATGGTGGAAGCAGGGCATCCTGCTTGGAGAGCAGTGGTGTAATGCAACAAGCCACCACCGTTCACCGCACTTTCACTGCTTTGCTCTGCTCTGTGACAACCTGCAGCATGCTAAATTAATTCCAGTTTTCCAGTGGTTGTATGCCTGCAATGGAGCTGGTCCCTTTTATCGTACTTTTCATTTTCAGCTTCTCTGATTCTTCTCCTCCTCCTGAACCCGTTAACTATGAGGCTGTGCTTGTACGGAGATTGATATTTATAGAGGCAGGGAAGAGCAAGAGAAGAGGAGAGTGCAGTGTACCTGCTAGAAGGAATACTCTACAATAAAAAGGTAGCTGCTTAAACAGTCCAAGAAGAGCCATAACGTATTTGTTTGATTTAATTTGTGGCTAAAAAGGTTCATGCACTCAGACTTCCCATAACTGAACATTTGCAACTAAGTTTATGCTCCCCAAGTTTCATGGAGCTCTGAATTGGCATTTTAATTACACTTCAGATCTGTGCTTGCCAAGGTATAAACAATTCCTTCCTCACATGCTCAAGCAATGCTGAGCCTTGTGGGAAATACTTTGCATTTTGGGGCAATATTAACTTACTTCACAATATGGCCTGCTGGGAATATGAAACCAAGTTGGTTTGGTTTCTCGTCATGTAAGATGAGAAATCGGGAGGCTGCTGAACTTCAGGCAGTGTTGCCCTGTCTGCCAGGATTGCCTCCTCCTGGAGCAGGCTTACTTCCACAGCTAGTCCTTGCGAAAAGGGCAGGGAAATGTGCAGGAGGATTTGTCGTTAAAGAGACTGTAGGGTTTGGGCTAACAGCACCTGCCAACAGCAGCACTACTGGTTTAAACAGCCAGTGCTGGCAGTTTCTCTCGCCATTGTAGTTAGCGAATATAAGCACTTTTTCCACAAAAAGAACTCTTCCCAGAGACTAAAATATTTAATGAAAGGTACCTGACCCTCAGCACAGGCAAAGGTTGGCTCCAAAGCCGTTCCCAGTTGGTCGTAGTCAGAGGCATGTGGTGACCCCTGGCCTGCGGCTGCTGGTGCTTGGGCAGCATATCCACGATAGCGGCATGGTTCAGAGGTATTGACCCCATGTGTAGGAAATACCATCTCCATCAGTCTCATTGTAGCTCGTGAGTTAGGCTGTTTTCTCACTAACCAAGCTATCATTTTTAATATAAATGTTTCATTAATTGAGAGGAGCAATGATCCACTAGTTAAGGCACTTAGTGATTGAGGACGTCATTGCTAATTCCCTGCTCTCGTGTAACCTGCTTGTATATTCTTGGGCTGAATCTGTAAAAATGAGACTTTATTCGGGTAAATCCGTATCAAGCTCTGAGGCTGTGGTTCTTCTTCATCTATGACTGGTGAACAAGCTGAGGGCTTGGTCTCACTTGTTTCAGCACTCTGCACGCCCGCCCGCCCCCACCATGCACACAGTGGACATTAGCAGCACCTTGCAGTTTTGCTCATGTCCAGACATCTTAAATGTATTTTACAGCTGAAAAGTCTGCTCCTCATTGCAGTGGAGCAAGGACTATGCAGTCAACATAATAGCGTGATGATGGAAATTATTATTTTTAACAGGCCATGGAAATTATACAGCAATTTAAGCATGCGAGTACAAAAGCTTCGAGCAATAAGAACTATTATTTGCCTTGTCCATATGGTCTCAAATTTGCCCAAAATTGTATCAAATACCCTTCTCTTCAGACTACAAAATAGGTATAAAAAAATTCAGGTAGGTGCATAGTATTTAATCTCTATATGGGTGCCTACCTCTTTATGATAAGAGAGATATTTGCTCCTAAACACAGACGTAGTTGTGCACAGCGCTACGGAGGCCTGGTCTTTATTTGAGACCCTACTAATTAACACCATTCAAATATAAAATGAGTATCTGACACTACAGATGTGTTTGTGTATTTTCTTTACAGGCAGGCTGGAGTCTTTCTCAAAAGAGGCCCACACAGGATAGGAAGCGCTTACAAGAAGGCTGTCTACACTCAGTACACTGATCATTTATATGATGTGATAGTTGACAAACCTTCCTGGCTGGGTTTTTTAGGCCCTATCATTAAGGGAGAAGTTGGAGATTCCATTATTATTCACTTGAAAAACTTTGCTTCCAGAAGCTACACGCTACATCCACATGGTGTAAGATACACAAAGGAAAATGAAGGTAAGCTTGAGTCCGTTCTGTGCCAGTATTTATCAGAAGTTAATCGTTCCTCTGAGCGTAAGCGATATTCTTTCATCAAAGAGAAGACTGGTCAAGTAAATAAAGATTTAAAACAGGACACAATCAATTTAAAATAGGAGCTAAGAAGTTTGGTAGTGTTTTCAAGAGCGAAATACAAAGCCAAAAGTGGAATTCATAAAGAAGGCAATTTTAGATCAACATTTCACCTGAAAGAAGAGTATTTATATTTCACCTGAAATAAGGGTATAAAGGTATATAAGAGATGTGGGTATTGAGGATATCTAAAGGAAAAATTGATGCTGTTGTGAAGAAGATATTGTTAACAGTGATAACTTACAGTTCCAAACTCTTAACACTGAATTTGTAAATATTGTATATAAGATACACAAGAATTTCTTAAAATGGAGAAACAGCTACTGCTTAGTAATAAATCAATGAGATAAAAGTCTGACACACTTTAAGATGTATTGTAGGGGTGCTGTTGGGATTAGTGATGATTTGCCCTTGCAATAAGCTGGTCTTGCCACACTCAGGCGATGGGGGATTTTCTGCACCAGGCGGCACCAGAATATGGCTGTTGAAAGTTTTATTAATGGGCCTTAAAAACAGCATGTGAATTGTTGAGAATACGATGTTGTCTCAAAAGCAGTCTTTAAAAATTTTTCATTAGAAGAATTCATGAAGTATCAGCTTAACTTCTAATATTTCCTGAAGTTTTTTGTTACAACTAGTACGTGGCTTGATATAGACACATTCTGTGGGAGCAGAACAGTGTGTTGTGTAGCAGTACATGCGCTTTTTGGAACAATGTTTAAATTTTCTTCCTGTGGCTCTCATTCCAGCGACAGCTATATTCCTTGAGGACATATGCAATATTTTAGAACAGTTTCCTGTTCTAAATATTTAATTAGATAATAATTAGATTAATATTTAACAAATGTTTTACAAATATTTGAATTGTTATCTTTTTAGCAGAAGTACATAGTGCCCTCCTAATAAATTAAGGACTAAATTTAATGTGCCATTAATTGAAGCACTCCCATGGAATTCAAAGGCAAATGAAGAGACTCCTAAAGAGAAGGAAAAGATCCACTCACCTGATTTTAAACATTTTTTTTTACCTGTATTCAGATGTTCAGTCCATGTTATTGCAACATGTAGTCAACTTTAAAGCATGGCAGGTGCCATCCTGACGCCATATTGTGAATGTGTTGTGTTAATGGTGCTGCATGACATTCTTCAGGTGCTTTTTATCCTGACAACACCAAAGATTGGCAAAAGAGAGATGATGCTGTGGAGCCTGGAGGCCAGTACACTTATACATGGGACGTGACAGAAGATCAAGGTCCAGCTAAGGGAGATGCAGACTGCATAACCAGGGTTTACCACTCCCACATAGATGCTCCGAGAGATGTTGCCTCAGGGCTTGTTGGGCCTTTAATAATCTGCAGGAAAGGTAAACTATAAATAAATATGTAAGTAAGTAAATAAATACATATGCAAGGTGATTGATAATGGTTATTGATAAATATCAGTGACATAACTTACTGGAAAAGGAGAAGATTACAGTTAATTTTGAAATAGCATCTTTTTGTCTTCTCAGTTAGCTGCCTTTCAATAGTATAGGAAGTAGTTTGATTTTATGTGCGACAGTGAATATAATTTGCAGAATGCTTTATCCACAAATCCATATGAGTGAGACATGTTCATGCTAGTAATGCAAAAGGATGAGTAAATACTGATATGAGAAACAGATTTACTGTAATCTTACCACATGCAATATTTATTCTTAGTAAAGTTATTTTATAGTATCTATCAAAACCGATTTTTATTTTCTGAGTGTGTCTGTAAGTTTATGTGTACACTCACACTTGAGAAAAGTGGCAAATTACGAAGTAAACAGTGACCAGTCCTACTAATACTACACTTAAAACTGATGAAGAGACAATGTCAGTTGCCAAAGACTTTGAATATACCACTTTCTTTTTCAGATACAATGAATAAGGGCAGTGATAAACACTTTGATGCTGAATTTATCCTTATGTTTTCTGTGATGGATGAAAATCTCAGTTGGTATCTAGAGGATAATATCAGGACATACTGTTCTGAGCCTTCCAAAGTTGACAAAGATGACGAGGACTTCCAGGAGAGCAATAAAATGCACTGTGAGAGAATGTTATATTAACGTTGCTTTGAATGGTGAAGTAGTATTTTTATATGTCGTCTCTTTTAAAGATGAACTGTAGATAATTTCTTCTTTTTTAAGCAGGGCTTTTTCTTAGAGGATTAAGAAAGATCCTTTTAAATTAAAAAAAAATTAAAAAGTGATGGCAAGTTTTGTATGATCAGACCTTTGGAGTTGTGATATAAAATTCTTAGGGGCCAAGAATCTCTTTGCCAGTATATTTCCCAGGCGCTCTAAACAGAGTTGTGTTACTTTGTTCTGTTTCTTAGTCCTGAGCTCTGTACTATAATATCGCAGTTTAGAAAAACAGTTTTTACTGTTATTGTCAACAAAGAAGATACCTTTGGTCTGACGTGGGTTCCAGAACCATAGCAGGAACTGCTGGTCATGCAGGTAGTTGTGCAGGTGAAGTGTGTGTCTGATATTGGCTCACTTTCAAAGGTGTGGAGTTTTGTTTTGAGCCTCTTTCTGTTTTGAAGAACAGAGCAATGGTTTTATGACACCTGCTTTTGAAGAAAAGTTCCTAAGGTCTGTGAAGGTAACTGTAACAAATAACATTTCTTTTAGCAATCAATGGGTACATGTATGGATACCTCCCAAACCTCACGATGTGTGTGGAAGATAAGGTAAAATGGCATCTTTTTGGCATGGGTAATGAAGCTGACATCCATTCAGCCTACTTTCATGGACAGACCTTAATAGAAAGGCATCATCGAGTTGACACCATCAACCTCTTCCCAGCCACATTTATTGATGCTGTCATGATACCAAGGAGTCCTGGGGAATGGATGCTCAGCTGCCAAGTGAATGACCATATTGAAGGTACAGAATAAGTTCCAGTGATCAGAATATTTTTTTAGCTTGAGCTAACAGTTTACCAAGTCACTCCTGACCTGGTTATATGCCAGACGATATTCTCCTCTAGCTAACAAAACTCTCATAGTAATTGAAATGCCTAGAAGTGTATTAGATGGGCTTGAGCATGTAGCCACGGAAATCAAGGAAATTCTTCTCTGTAATGGAAGTTGTTATCACTTGGCAGCAATTAGCACAGCTGGACTTTTGCAAACCTAAACTTTAGACAAACAATAGCATGATGTAATGTGTAATTAGTCACAATTTTCTGTTTGCCAACAAGAAAGTTGGGGCTCATTCCATATTTGGGCAAGGGGCACAGGACAGGCAGGCTAACTTGCCTGCTGACAAAGACATGTTCTGGAAGGTGCGTTGGCTAATAAGCATTTCTCTTCTCTGTATCTTCCTGTATTTCCAGTGTTTGTTAACCGTATGAAATACTTAGAAGCTAATTCCACCCTTTTTCATGCTCTATATCACACTTTTCCATGATCTATATCCCTACAAGTGAGTTAGAGAAGTAATTTGTCACAAAATTGGGAAGGAACACAGAACTTAAAATCATTCTCCAAGGTTTGAAAATTCTGATATAAAAAGGAGTATGTTTAACCTACAGATTCAACTACAGAGGTTATAAGTTTTGAAATAGCTACCACGTCAAGCAGCGTCCTGATGTGGTTGAAGCATCCTGGGCAAGACTTAAATCCTACAAATTGGCCTAATCCATAGCTGTAAAAGGGCTCGCTCTATTGTATGGTTTGTATCTCCAGCAGGCAGATTCGTTAACAGACCCTTCTCTGTTTCACAAGCTGTGATCAGATGTAGAGGGATGATGGTCAGCCTGGGAGCACCTGGCCTTGACTGAAGTGCTACCTGACAGGGCTGCTTCCACTCCCCCCTAATCTCCTCTGTAACTACCATGGCCGTTGCAGCTTTACAAGCAGAATGCGCTTTACACACCCGAGTGCCTACTGTAAATACCATCGTGGTGTTTCTACATCCCAGCTCAGCTGGCATGCATTCTTTTATAGCATTCATCTTCCTTTTCATTTGTGATTTGCATATCCATCAACGGTGTGGGAATTCTCCAGGGAAGAGAAGAGCTATTGGAAGCAGTGAAAGAGAAAACAAAGTTTGGTTCCTTCTCCCTGGTTTTCTCTACCTCCTCATTTTTTTCCAGGTGGTATGCAGGCCCTTTTTGTTGTAAAAGATTGTAGGAAATCCACAACAGATCACATGGAGAGTACAAAGATAAGACAGTACTTCATTGCTGCTGAAGAGATCATCTGGAATTATGGCCCATCTGCAATGAACCATTTTACAGGACAAGAATTAATCACTGACAGGTAAATGCTTCTAATTGAAGAAGTTTTACTCTCCAAGCAGAATTGATATAAATATGCTAAATAAGGTAAGCCATACGGTAGAACTGACTTTTAAGCAGAATTTCTCGTTGTTCTCACCTCTGCTTAAATATTAATGCCAGGATAAATATCAGGCCAAACTAGGTCTATTGTTTTCCTTGCAATCTTACTATAAATTGTGCTGTAATGTTAGTAATTTCACTGGGATGAAGACGAATTGCAATGTCATATGTAGGCAGTGACCTCTGAGGGTTCAAGATTATTCTGAGTTAGAGAACAAAGCTAGGAATTCATGATCATCTCCTTAGCTGATGAAAATCACACTAACGGCATCTCAGCTGGCAAACGACTTGCACAAGGTAGCTTTGCCCTTTGCTCTGTGTTTACATATTTAAGACCTGGATCAATTCACTGAATACATTGATTCCTCAGATTTTTCATTTGTGAGTTAAAGAATACTTACCTGCTCCACAAGGGACAAGGCACAGTTCATTGTTTGAATAGTGCTTGTAAAACATTGAAAGGTCCTTTTTTGAAGAGTAAAAGTGTAGACTAAAAAGTGTAGACTTTCTGTTTAGATGTTACATATTCTTGGTGTTTGTATCTACTGTTGTTGAACTATTTGTAACTTTTAATAAAAAGAAGAGTAAGCTTCAGGTTACGAAATGTTGACTAGAATCGTTGTCATTGGTGAGTCTCTAAGCATGCTGGCTTTAGAAGGGCAACACAGCTCAGTGTCTTTTTCTTAAAGAGAAGTTAGTGAAGGTTATGGATTCCTGCGCATCTTTGTATGGGACTGCATGTGAACGTGTGGCCAGATCACTGAAAGGAGACCCAAAAGACAATCTCAGCACGTCATATCTCACAAAATAGGGTTGAGGCCTTGACTGCCTTTGTAAGGCTGAGCATTATAACTTGAACTGTTTGCATCTGTTGCAATTTCTTTTACACAGTGAATCTCGCATATTTTTTGAACAAAGTGAAACAAGAATTGGTGGCTCTTATAAAAAAGCCATTTACAAAGAATATACAGATGGTTCTTTCACTGAACATAAAAAAAGGCTCACAGAGGAAGCACATCTTGGACTCTTAGGTAAGATATCTAAAATTATTTCATGTCAAAGATTTATGAGAGTAAACTATCACTTTCACTGGCTAGCCAACAGTGACCCTGCACCTCCAAGGGAGGGGCCCTCAGCTCTCCCTGCCTCCTGCAGATGCTGGTGTCTGTGGCTTCCTCCGAGAGAACCCCAGGGTGTAAGAACGCTCTTGGAGGCAATGCTTGGTGGTCCCCAGCTTGCCTGTGGGAATATGCCATGGTCTCCAAAGGTCAGGCTCTGAATTACAAGGCCAGGCTAGGCAGGTCTAGCCCTGTTTATAACCTGGCTGCTTCTGGCATGGCTCTGGACTGCGTTTGAGGTTGGCGCCAGTAGGTCCCTTTCCAAAGGGAGGAACTGTCCTGCGTGTCACTGGGCCTCCATGAGGAATTGGGAATGGAGCAGTCCAGTTGCTGCTGGGCTGCCATGTGATTCAGGGCACGTGCCAGGGACCTGGTCCGTGGCCACATAGGCCCAGGGGCAGTTCCCCATGCAACGGGAGAAGCAGCCAGCCATTGATTGCTGTAAGCTCGTGGTGATCTGTACATAGCTTGATAGAAACATCTTGTAATTAGACCATGTGCTCTTTTCCAGGACCTGTTATCAAGGCTGAAGTGGGTGAGAGCATCAGGGTGACCTTCCGAAACAATGCCAGCCGCCCGTTTAGCATTCAGCCCCATGGTGTGAGGTACCGCAAGAGCGACGAGGGGGCGTTGTACAGTGCCGCCTCCAGAGGTGCGCCTATAGACAGGGATCCTGCGAGCACCAGAGAACAAGTGTCGTACACGTTGATGTATTAAAGGTGAAAAAATAAACAATGTTCATTGGGCATAATTCCTAATGTTGATTTCTGTAACAGGTGCTGAACCTCCAGCCTCTCATGTGAGTCCTGGTGCTACATTTACGTATGAGTGGAACGTGCCAGAAGATGTGGGCCCCACAGACCAAGATCCAGACTGTTTAACCTGGCTTTATTACTCAGCTGTGGATGCAGTCAGAGACACCAGTTCTGGCCTTGTGGGTCCTCTCTTGGTGTGCAGGAAAGGAGCTCTGCTTCCTTCTGGGAAACAGGTCAGTCAAAGAAGAAAAATGGAAGCATTTGCATCATTGTAGCTTAATCTGCTTTCTCTTCCTGAATTGTGCCCTCAGGGCTGCCACATTAACGACCACTCAGCATCACCTCCTCTCCCCATCACAGTGTCACCCATGTGCTGAGGGCAATACAGAAAATGAACAAAGTGGGTTTGGTTTTTGTTTTTTAAAAAAAAAAGCAGAAACAGTCTGGCTCCAAATAGGTAGACACTGTATTGTGAAACCACCATCACAGTGAGCAACCGCTGGCATTCAAGTCTCAGCTAGGATGAGAATGACTAGAAGAATGTAGAGACTTTAAAGACCAAAACGCGCATTCATTTCCAGAGGCAGTTCCTGCTGGTAGAAAGAGTATTAGCAGCAGATATCTAGTCACCAGATACAGCAATTAGAGAGCTTTGAGATTATCAGAATGAAGTATTAATGTATGCATCTCTCCTACTTTGTGAACTGTACTCATAAATTACTATGCGCATAGAATTTTTTTTCCTGACGTTTTCTGTTCACTCATTTCTATTTTCCTTTGTGCTATTTCTTCTCAACAGAAAAATGTGAACATGGAGTTTTTTCTACTTGCCACTGTATTTGATGAGAACCTGAGCTGGTACTTGGATGACAATATTTTGATGTTTACACTAAATCCTAACAAAATTGACAAAGATGATGAGGACTTCCAAGAGTCTAACAAAATGCACTGTAAGAAAATTATTAGTTAGCCAAGTATTCATTTCTACAATAAGGTCTTTACTTTTGTGATCTCATGTTGAAGACTGGGAAACTGTATAGTGGCAGAGACATTTCATTCATTTCCATTGGAAACAAAACCATGTTTGAATGCAATTCGATTTCAGCTAAATATGGTAGTTCAAAATATAATGCTAGCTGTTCAGTGTCTTGCATGGGAGTTGCACATTTAGCACTGTTATGTACCACTTTGAGTAGACAGAAGAAGGAATTAGGTCTGTAGCCCATGTGCAACCCCTGTGAATGCAACCAGGCAGCAAGAGAAAACCGATCTCTGCCCTACAGATGATGTAGCTGAAAGGAGGATTTCCACAGAATCACAGACTGGTTGAGGTTGGAAGGGTGCTCTGGAGGTCGTCATCTCCAGCCCCCCGCTCAAGCAGGGCCACCCAGAGCTGGTTGCCCAGGACCGTGTCCAGATGGCTTTTGAGTACCTCCAAGGATGGAGACTCCACCACCTCCCTGGGCAGCCTGTGCCGGTGCTCGGTCACCCTCACAGTGACAAAGTGTTTCCTGATGTTCAGAGGGAACCTCTTGTGTGTCAGCGTGTGCCCATTGCCTCTGGTCCTGGCACTGGGCACCGCTGGAAAGAGCCTGGCTCCGTCCTCTTTGCACCCTCCCTGCAGGTATTTGTATACGTTGATGAGATCCCCCGGAGCCTGCTCTTCCCCAGGCTGAACGGTCCCAGCTCTCTCAGCCTTTCCTCGCAGAAGAGATGCTTTCTTGTCCCTTCACCATCCTTGTGGCCCTTTGTTGGACTCTCTCCAGTACGTCCATGTCTCTCTTGTACTGGGGAGCCCAGAACTCGGCACAGTCCTCCAGGTGTGGCTTCACCAGCACTGAGTAGAGGGGAAGGATCCCCTCCCTCGACCTGCTGGCCATACTTTGCCTAACGCAGCCCAGCTCACCTTCTTTTCAGCAAGGGCACATTGCTGGCTCATGTTCAACTCGGTGTCCACCAGGACCCCCAGATCCTTTTCTGCCAAGCTGCTTTCCAGCTCCAATGTCTGAAGCATTTCTACAATAGCAGCTGCAACCTGGCCTTTGACCTGCTGGCAATAGTCCTCCTAAAGCAGCCCAGGATACCATTAGCCTTCTTTGCGGCAAGAACACATTGCTGGCTCATTTTGTGTCCGTGGCTGAGTCTGGATTCCTTTACCAGCACTGTGGCCCCCTTAGAATGACAATCTTTGCTTCCTTATTAGGGCAGAGCTGAGTTCCATGCTGATTGTATTTTGGTACTGTAGAAATGTCTTTCAAGTTTCATGTGAAAGAACATTATTATCTTCAGTACACAGTCCTGCAAATAAGTCCTAATCTTTAAACATGGTTGCTTGTGCTCTTTCTTAAATTTTGCCCTCAGGGGCATTCCTACTATTTACTGAGCCTTGATGCTGACCATTCAGTGGTACCTGTGAGGCCCAGGCTTTGAAAGTTTTGCACAGGAGTAGCTAGAAAGGATTAATAACTTAAACTAAAAAACACTTCAGATGATTGTCTCCACTGTGTGGCTGGAGGGTCTTGCAGGGTATAAAGCAGTGGAAGTTCCAGTTGGTCAAGTAAGCTACCTGTGCTTTAAACATTGAAAAGGAGAACACTTAGAAATTGTTTTTAAACACTGGGTTTTAAAAGTTGTTTTGCTTGAATTGATTCTCTAGTTTTGCTGATGTGATAAAGCATTTTATTGTTGGTATTTCTGTCAGTCTAAGATATCACATTACATCTGAAGTGTGTATTATTTAATCTGTATTGCAGAATTAAATAATGTGTTAATCAAGGGGGTTTTGCTTCCTCAAATCTTCTACAGCCATTAATGGTTATATGTACGGAAATCAACCTGGTCTTGAGATGTGTAAAGGAAGTGTTGTTTCCTGGCATTTGATGGGCTTGGGGTCAGAAGTTGATGTCCATGGGATATACTTTTCAGAAAACACATTCATAACTAAAGGAACAAGAAGGGATACAGCAAATCTGTTTCCACATACATTTCTTACAGCCATTATGAAGCCTGATTCTGAAGGTAAATGTCTTGTTTTAAAATCCTGTTACTAGTTTAGAAACTGTTTACCTATGAACATTTTATGTTATCAGCTTTAAATAGCTGATGTTTTGATCCTTTGGGTGCTAAAACTGTGTAGAACTGTGTTTTGAAGGGCAGCAAACTTGTGTTCATGGGACATAAGCTCTTAATGCTAAAGCCTTGATTTTTCTAGCTTCTACATACGCTGAATTTTATTACTACAATAGCCATACCACGCAAAGAATTTGGATCTTATATGAGCAATAGCCTGCGTCTCAGTCTCTAAACAATACAACCTCAAGATCTACTAGTAACAGTTTTTTGTTCTCAAGTCTTTGTTTCTTGTACAACCTCTAGGAGTTTTTGAAGTGTTGTGCCTGACAACAGATCACTACACAGGGGGCATGAAACAGAACTACAAAGTGAAACAATGCCATTGGTGGAATGTGGATCTATCTATGTATTTGCATGAAAAGACTTACTATATTGCTGCAGTGGAAGTTGAATGGGACTATTCTCCTAACAGGACATGGGAATTTGAGCGGCATCAATACCATGAGGAAAGGTACTTTGGAATATACACAAGGGAAAAAATGCAAAAAAGCAAAGGAGCAACTCACTTCTCCTATGAACCTTTTCCTCCTCCAGGCATTTCTAGACACACTTTCTTTGCATATGTATTTTTAGGGCTCACTTGAATTTGTGGTCCTTCTCCAGTAATGTTGCCACGTAACTGTGAGCCAGACAGCATGATGTTCATGTGGGGCAGCTGCAGATTTTCATGAATCCTGGCTAGTGCATGTGCATTTATTATTTACTGATGTTGGTACAGTCCTTGATGTGGAAGGCTTAAAATGTTCATTAAGTTGTAGATACAATGTCTACTTTGTCCTGATACTTGATTACTTACAATATGAACATGTCTTTGTCTCATGTTTATCTGTACTCTGAGTAAGGTTCTATTTCACTTCTCTCAGTTTCATTAGCTTACACAAGATAAGTCCATGACCGAATCCATCCACTATGAAGCTTGTCGCCTTGGTGTTTTATTCCCAGTATTTGAATCTCAATGAGAGGGAACTGATTAGATCAAATAATTCACGCCAATTAGCAGAAGAGGCTAAACAATGAACTGATGAATTTCTATGTGTTCCACCAGTATAACTTCATTTGAGGTTAAAGTAGTAGATTGTAACTGCTTATGTTTTCTGATTGACTTAATTGTATTTTCTTCTTTTTCCTCAGCTTGATAGCACATTTCCTTGCCCTGCATACCACAGTGGACTCTATCATAGTTCTAAGCACAAGTAATATGGACTATGCTGTTATCAGACTTTTTTTTTCCTCCACTGTCTCCAGCCCCCATGATCTCAGCAGAGAATGAGTCCCTCACGTTTCATTTCAGCAAGGCACTTAAGCTTTACAAGTTTTAGGCTTCATTTCAGATTTAGAGAAGTCACTGAGGGCTCTATTTTTCTGTATGCAAGTTGCTGGATGACTTCTTGCAATTTGAAATATCTGCCAGGCCGAGCACTCAGCATCCTCTCAAACACTATATAGACTTGGTCTATTTACAGTGTTTTTTTAACCTTCCAGGTTAAGAGAAACCTCCCAGCTTAACAAGAATGTTTTAATGTTGAAGATACCAGTGGTCTATGAGATTAGTGTTTCACTGAGCTGGATTTTTGTTTGACGGTTAATTGACATACCTGCAAAAGATGTTTTAAAATACATGAAGAAATGTATGACATATTCTTATCTCTATTTTCTTTTTTTTTTTTTTTCAGCCCTGGCAATCCATTTTTAAATAAAGAAGACAAATTCATCGGCTCAAAATACAGAAAGGTAGTATATCGTGAGTATACTGATCAGACATTCAGTACTCCCAAAAATAGAGCAGAGGAGCAGCAGCACCTGGAAATTCAAGGTATAGTCATCATGAAGTTCAGTTTTGAAACTGGGGAAAATGCAGTGAAACAAAACAAGAAGATACTATTTGAATAATACTGAGCATAGTTTTACCCACACAAAACTCACATGGAATTGCTACTTTTATTATGGTGCTTTCCTTGCAAGATTACATTGCTTGCTTTACAAGAAAAAAACCCTTCTGGTTTGCTGCCTGATCACAGGTCAGTATTTTCAAAGTCAGCATACAGCTGGGCAGCAACATCCAAACTGACTTCAAACACACAGCAGGTGCTCGGAGCTTTTGAAACGTAGGCCTCTACTTAGATGCCTAACTTCAGCTGCTCAGATTGGCATATCATAGTAAATGACATTATCCATGTATCGTTTTAGTTGAATTATAAGCCAATGTTGTGTATTTGAACATCTCTCTCTCTCTTTGCCCTGATCTTTTGTAAAAAAAAGTTAATCTTTCTTTTCAATCCAACAGGGCCACTGCTTATTTCAAATATTGGAGATAAAATTATAATAGTTTTTAAGAACTTGGCATCAAGACCTTATTCTATACATGCCCATGGCGTGAAAACAGACAGTTCTGTTGTGGCTGTAACTAACCCAGGTATCAAAGCGTCCTTGTTTATTTCTAGCAGGTAACATCAAGCCATCTAGTGAGGTTTAGCAAGCTTTCATTTTAGGATAGCAGGAAAGATTGTGTGTGTGTGTTTGTTTTTACTTCAGGTTCTTAAATTTTTAATGCTGATTATGACAAATATCTCTACCATTAAAATGGCCTTGCTAACTATTGCTATGTATCCTAGCCCTTGACAGATCAGTGATTTTTTGACCCAGCGTGGCTGCACCTTTCATGAAAGCAAACAGATTTGGCTACGTAGGGAGAACGTAGCTTATGCTAGCTATTATTTCAGAAGTTCCTCTGTGATCTTTACAAAAGATACAATTGTTTTTATTAAGTATGGTAAATTGGACAATGCAGCCACACAAAAAAAAACGTTGGTGGGAAGAATCAGGGATCTGCAGAAGGGAAATAACAGTAAGCTAGCCAGTGCAGTATTGGGGAGAAGTTGTTCAAGAAAAATATAAGCTGTAAATGGAGATAACATCTGTTTCAGGATGACCTCTTATAGGTCAGCACACAGAAAACTTCTAAAATTCATTGATATTTATTTAATTCAGGTGAAACAAAAATGTATGTCTGGAAAATCCCAGAGAGATCTAGTTCTGAGAGAGGAGATCCACATTGTATTGCATGGGCATACCATTCAACGGTGGACATCATTAAGGTATATTATCAATCTAAAGGGTTTTGTTCATTACTTCAACACAGATATACTTACAGCAAAAGGGGGATGAGTTTGAAACTCTTTCTGCCTTCTCTGTCAAGTCATTCCCCCCATTACCATACCTTTGAATTTAAACGTCTCTTGAATAATGCAAGAAAGTCAGGGCAGAATTTGAGGGTCACAGCCCTTCATGTTCTTGCTCCCTGGTTCTTCTTCCTGTTGCTATAGATCAACTCACTCAGATCTCATTCTTAAAGCTAACACTTTATAGCTTGCTCAATATCTAATCGGTCATGCGTGGGAAAACTAACATGCAACTGTGGAACACAAATCTGCCATTTTTGTACAAGCACCTATTAACTTAACATGACTGATAATTTTTAATGGAATTTAATGTATTTTTTCCTTCATGTCTCAGCAAACACAAATTAAAAAGTGTCAAGAAGTTTATTTTGAATGGAAACCAAGCTCAAAACCCTAAAACCTAAAAAGAATTTGGAAAAAAAAAGATGAGCAAGAAACTAAAATGGAACAAATGTTTATTTCTAGCAAGAGATGAAAAAGAGGCAGTTACTCTTCATAATCCATTGAACTTGACCCATGGGTAGTATGTAACAGTGAAGAAATAACCTTGTTTGCCTGACACTGGCTACCTTTATTCCCAGATACTGATAGCTGTAAAAATAGTAAGAGGATTAATGTCTGGCATTAAAAGTGCTTCTGCTTAGTCGCATCTTGTAATTATATGATTTTTCATTTGTAATTTCAGGACACTTACAGTGGATTAATAGGCACACTTGTTGTGTGTCATAGACATTATTTGCCATCATTTCATACTAAAAAGAAAGTTCAATTTGCTCTTCTTTTTATGGTTTTTGATGAAAATGAGTCATGGTACTTGGATGAAAACATTAAAACCTATTCTACCAACCCACACCTTGTTGACAAAGAGGATGAGGAATTCCTTGAAAGTAATAAAATGCATGGTATGTTTCCCAATTTAGTTAATGTAACTCTGGAAACTCTATACAATTATGTATTTGAAAGTACTGCATATAAATTTGACTTTCTCACCCCCTCTGAATTTCCAGTTTCAGGGCAGAAGGCCTCAAAAAATTTCACTCAAACTGTTTGAAAACACTGTTAATGTTTTGTTTTGTTTTTTTTTTTTAAACCTATGAAAAAATGGTCCATTGAAATTTTGAGGAGAGAAAGAGTAAAAATGAAATTTGAAATTTTGATTTGATGTCAGCAAACAACTGTTCTGGATAAGTTGGAAAGGCAATGTGCATCCTGAAAGTATGTCCTGGTAAAAGGACCCTTTACAAAGAGCTGCAGGAAGCGCAGATCTTTAAGAACTGCAATATTAGCAATGGTGTACAGTAAAGAACTTTTAACTACATCTTACTTTCTAGTTAAATATGGAATAAAATCAGACCCATTCATAATATGCTGTCCAATTGCTTTGGTTTTATATACCATTCAAAGCTGTTACTTTTGCCTGGCATTGGCTTTCAAATCTTGTGTTCTGCTGAAGTTTAGAGAACAACAATACACAAAATCTTATTTGTTTTCTCTGTCTTGCTCTTTCCCTCCTTTTAGCCATTAATGGAAAGGTGTTTGGAAATCTACACGGTCTGACTATGCATGTTGGAGATAAAGTGAGCTGGTATTTGATGGGAATGGGCAATGAAATAGACATTCACACAGCACACTTCCATGGCCACAGCTTTGAGTATAAGGTAACAGGTCCTTTCCACTCATTTCTTGCTGTGTTAAGGATGAGAGGTAGATCAAATACCAAGGACAGTAATCTCTGGTGAAAAGTCAGATGTTACAGGATTAAGCAGGACTTGTAATTTGACCGTAAAGTTTTTATGCCCCAAACCTGTATTTGATCAACATGCAAGAGACAGAGAATATCTGCCACTAGCATTTGCTGACTGGTAACCTCACAAGTTGCTTTGATAAAGTAGCTGTGAATTTTCATGGCTGTGGTGAGACAACAGCTGTAGTTTTCCTTCATTTCCACTTAGTTGCTAGTTTATTAATCTTTTAAGCATGAGGTGGATGTACAGTGATGCTTCTGTAGAAATGACATACAGTAGATGATGTGATTAAAAAGTTTGGTGGGAATATGTATAAAAGGTAGCTTAAATTAGTGCCATCTGGTAATGCCACACTGTTTAACCGTTGTTTCTTTTTGTCCTGAAGCAAACAGGGGTTTACCGGTCAGATGTCTTTGATCTGTTCCCTGGGACATTTCAAACCGTGGAAATGACCCCGCAGAACCCTGGAACCTGGCTATTACACTGTCACGTTACTGACCACATCCACGCGGGCATGGAAGCAACTTACACAGTGCTCCCAAAGGAAGGTAGGAGCTTATCTATCTCAGTAATGTTCATTATGTTTAAAGGCGCAGAATGGGGCTCACAGACAGGCCAGCGTACTCGGAACGAGTTCAGGCATCCAGCAGTATTTCATGGTTTAATGTCTGGGGGCTGGAATGTTGCAAGCCACCCGATGATACTTGCCTCAGCACTGCTGCTCAGAAAACAGAAGTACCTAAAGGACTGGATGGTAACTGACTATTGCTTCAGCTTCCCATCAATGAAATTAAAATAACAGATGTTTATTTAGAAAGCATTCTTCATGAGACAGAGTATTTCTGTACCCAAGAAGTACCAGTAGTGTCAGCCTCCCTCTCAATCTTCATTTAAAACAAAAAGAACAGTTGGTAAATAAAGCTGAAGTCACCATCCCTAACAGTTAGAGTACTGAAAAACTAAAATAGTGTTTTCTTTCGAAAGGACATGTTTTAGCTTTACAGAGAGCTTTATCTTGCTTTAGCAATATTACCTGTGAAAAAACTTGGAATCTTGAATTTTGAAAGTTCTTGTTTCTACAAAGTTAATACAATTTTAAAAGTAACACTTTCTTGTACTCAAAAGACAGAGCTTAATAGGTATGCGTTTAGTTACTTGACAGAAAGAGAACAGTAGGAACATTTCAAAATGTGTGTATATATAGATATACAACTATATAATGTACATATGTATCTATACTGAACACACAGACTGGAATGTTAAACACAATCTAGTTCTATTTTATAAGACATTCTGATTTACAGAATACATTGTGCCAAACTGGCACAGATAATAAAAAAGTTGACTTAAGAGTACACAGAAAAGAGACGTAGAAACAAACTTTGACTTGTAGAAGCAGTATGTTGGATTTTTCATAATCAGCCATCTAAATGTACCCTTCAGTGCATTTTAAAGCTGTTTTTAAATCTAGCTCACAATGTCTAGAAGGTACTGGGATCCATTGCTCTCATTTTGGACTCTGTTGCCCTTATGCATAGACTAGTCTTTTAATGAAATGCGTGTAACAAAAGCTATTTTCCCCCTTACAGACAAATGGTCTTTGTTCCCAAGATTATTCAATCAGTTCAAGTGTAAAGGTATGGCAGGCACACTAGAATGATGAAAACATTTTACCACAGTGATTCTCCAAGGTCTACCTTCAGTGAAGCCTTTCTTGAGGAATACTATCTCCTGAACAATTCATCTCCACATGTGTTTTGGAAGATTTCATTTGGTGGCCCACAGCTAACAAAAGGGCCATAGACTAAGACAGCTGAATGGATATAACAGCTTATAAATATGTTTTTCTCCAAATAAAAATAGTATCTTGCAAGCTAAACATATTCTAGGTGATGCCAAATGCATGTTATTTAATTACTGAGGAACATGGAAGAGTCCCATGAAATGCACTTTCTTTTTTAAAGTTTGTAAATAACCCTGTGTAACAGCAAAATTTTGTTTTGGGTATCTACTGTCACATTTTACTAGTCAGATATGTTAGTAGTTATTGCTTGGAAAATAGAAATTTGGTTATCACTTTATCCATCGTATAATTGAACAGCTAACAAAATAGCTCTATTATTTCTGTTGAATTATTTTATAATTTTATCCAGTAACATCTTTCAAGATAGTGAATTTAAAAGATGCAATGGCTGAGGGATCATGGTTGCACACAATGTTTTTGTTTTTCTGTTATGAAAATAATGACAAGACAGACAAAGTTATGCTGAAAGAAGCCTGATGAAATCCAGACAACGAAGGGCAAAATTTGGTGACTACTATGCCCGAGAGCTTTGCTCTGCTGGATCCTAAACAACTCCTGCAGTGGAATCATTTTGCTGTTAATTATGTAGTACAGACCTATGCAAATTAAGCATTTCTTGACAGATGGAACCAGCAGTATTAGTACTTGACTGATGCTGGTCAAAAATGAAAGCAATAAAAGCAGGTATTGTTGTGCCATCCAGTTGGTGTTTTAATAGCCCAGCTCCACATATGTTAGACCTGTGTCAAACAAGAGGGAAGGATGTATGGGACAGGCAGGCAACGCAAAATATTTGGGCTTTACAGCTACCAGAACAAAGGAAGCTGCTTCTCTGTAACAAGTCTAAATCGCTTTGGCTTTTTTTAAGGTAGATTCTACTGAAACCAGCATAATCCCTACTAGTAAATTAGATCATTGATTTTGGCTGTGGTAGGAATGCCACATAGATAAATTAAACTATTTTTTCTTTCTCTCTTTTTTTTTAAATATTTTTTTTTTGCAATGTAGATGATCTCTTCTGACTGACTTCCACAAGTTTAAGTAACATTACAGCTTCAGTGAAAATGGATTTGATAGAATCAATGTCAGCTAATTTGGCCTTTAGATGGTTAGGGGATCATGGAATCATTGTTTTATTTGTGGTAGATTCTCAAAAAAACAAACTGCATTCATAAGAAGGTCATAAACATTGTGACAGTTTATTATGACTGAATTCCAGCTGAAGGAACAGAAGGATGTTTTCTGCCCAAAAGAAAGACAAACGTCAGTACATACATGCACAAGTACCCGAGACACCAAAAAACCTAGAAGTAAGAGTTTTCAGTGGGACTTGTGACCTAGTGATACTTCAAATACTTGTTTCCTGACTGAGTATAACAGGAGAAGAAAGAAAACAAAAAACAGCAAGCAAGCGGTAGTCCGTATCTTCCACTCCCCTTGAGAACCTTCCATTTCTCTATGGCCTTTTCTTGTGAATTGCTAAATGAAAACATTTTCAGTTTTACACTTGCATGGGTATGTAATTAAGATAACAGAGCAGCTGACTGGTTTTGCCAGCTGGAATTCAAGGGAATGTCTATGTTGCAAAATGAAGTGAGTAGAGCCCAATTTCACCTGGAAGAGTAAGGCACTTTTACGCATACAATTAGACACATGCCTGAGCTTAAACTCCTCCCTAGGTCAGTGATCCAACTAACTTAGAATTAAGACTGACTCCCTGTTTTACTTTTAGTGAACACTGTATGTCTAATTGTACTGTACAGTCTGTATTTTCTAGCTGCTTTGGCTACAAGTTCACCCTCATTGAGAAGATGAGTGATCCTGCCAAACAGCTGAATAGCTATGTTTTTACCAGTCCAACCACCATCCAGTTCTACCTGGCAGGAATTCTGGTTTGCTGACCTTTGTCAGAGTGTAATAGTAGCTTCAAAACAGATGCTTCGCCTCAGACAATAGCTGTCATTCAATAGTTGTCATAAGGTTTCAACTGACAAATAAGGTGATTTGTGTGAGGTGAGTCCCACAGTACCTTACATGTAGTTCTATGTTTGTTTCATTTACTTTTTTTATTCCAGCACGTTCTTTGTATTTGAGTGCGTAGTAGACTTTCATTGCTTTAGATCAGCAGCTTCCTCTGGCTGCAGTGAAGAAGATGCGGCAGGAAAAATGCTGCAGTTCCATCCTCTGGTAGAAGACTGAGGAAATCCTTTAGTTCCAGTTCCATTGCAACAACTGATAAAGTTTCTGCTTAGAGCAGGGGAGAAAATCTTGTTTAGGTATTTTGGGTTTAGAACAAAGGAAAAAAAAACATTAACAATGTAATTACTAATTGAAGTCATCAAATTATCTAAATATTGCAACTGGAATGAAATTTGAGACACACCCATTTGGGAGCAAATACAACTATAGGAAATCTCAAAAGTAAACTGAAATTATGTCTTAGATTAAAACCGTACCTCTATCTTGACTCATCAGATCTACATGTGGCACTAATGCTTATGGAAGTCTGATTTCGTACTTCACGTTTTGTATCAAATGCAAAGGAAGCCCTAGAAATCTATACTAGTACCCTAACTCAGACTATCTGTAAAATGGGATGTTCTGCAAGCAGCTTCTCAGACCAAGCCATTTTACTTTATGTTCTTTTTCAAAAGAAAAACCCCTAGCACTAGAATTTTATGATAAAGCATGGCAACCTGTGCTGCACAATGCAGCTCCATGATGCTGTTTTTCTGCCCTCAGGCATTACGCTGGCATTTTTTTTTAAAAAATATGTGCTTTATTCAATCTTCTTATTCTGTCAAAACAAATACACTGGCCACTCAGGTATACTCAATATTATTGACTTCCTATAAATATGTAACAATAGGACTACATCAACTACCAGGGTTGGTTTCTCCCCTTCTAATAGTAACACACTGTGGTTTTTTCAGTGTATGACCTAATCGTCAATACACACTTAAACACCCACTGGGTTATCAATAGTAGCCTGTTAGCTGCCATTGCTGAGAACCATATCGTCACTTAGCCTAGGAAAAAAACCAATTACTATCTATTAGTTTTATTTAGTAAGTTTTTTTCATGGTGTCTATTCTTGACCTATATAAAAACAGTGATTCCCACAATTTCACTGTTTTCAATATGAATGCCATTATTTTTATACGTTGCAGAATCCTGTGCTAATGACTAGAAAGCCTGCTGAGCTGTATTAGCTTTAACCATACAAAAAGGTCCCCTTTTCTTCCAAAGTACGACATCAGTAGTCCTTACCCTGAACAGTATTTAGAATGTCAGATGACGTACAAAGGCTTCTGAAGCTGAGTCGCAATCAATTGATTTACCTTTCAGTGATGAAATAAGAACAGGGCAGTCATTTCCAGTGAGTCTGGTTCTCTTGCAAAGTTCAGGAAGCAGCTTGTTCCACCACACAGCCTAATCCACAAAAAACCACAGCAAAAGTGTAATTAACAAGGACTGCAATTAAGAGTATGAAAGACCTGCTAAAAATACACTCAACTAAGCTCGAATGTGTACAAATACAGGTAGGATACGATGAAATCAATAATTAACTTATACAATGCTTTGAAATGCAGTGTTTTTGCACGTTGTATTTTCAATTTTCAGTGCAATCTTTTCAGACTCGAAAATGTTTACACAGTGCCCCCTAGTGCCTCTATAGATAAAAGTTTGTAAGAGAAAAATGTCACATAATTAGCAAGACTGATGCAGTTAGAAAATTAAGGTTTTTCCCTCCAAGCAGCACAATGCAAAGTGGTGAATAGCATTACTGCAAGAACACTGCTCTGTCTCCTGACCTAATCTACTTCCAACAGCTGTAGTAGTGGATTACGTTTTCTGTATAATTTTGGTGATAAGAATGGAGAGAGGAAAGGGATTTCTTTCCTTCTTTTTTAAATGTGGCAACACTTTTCTTCCACCTGTGTTCGGATTCAGTACTGCAACCTCACATTCAACTCTATAACTAATGTGGAAATAATCAAAGAAACTATTTTCAGATCTGAATAAAAAGCACAAATCTGGTTTTGAACAGAGTTCTAGCACATTCATCTGGTAGAGGATCACCTTTGCTGACTCTGGCCAGCAAAACTGTGTACAATTAATTGAGTAGCTGTGATGGGCAATGGAAGTAAACTCCTGTACTCCTGGAACACTGGAATAAAATCAGTTCCAAAATTAAAACTGTTTAGAGGCCTAAGGGGAAAATGGGACAAAGAACAATCTTTCCACTAGTGCACCAGTACCCTTCTGATGTTATAAGGTCAGAAGATGTCACTGGAATACAGGAAAAACATATCTAAGTGTGATTTTATTTGAAGGACCATGATCTCTTATCAGTTAGCTTATCACTAAAATTTCATGTTATACAACACTGTCAAACAATTTAGAACACTGATCAGTGAGAAACTAGCTAGTTTTTCATTTATAGTGGAAAAAGAACATATTACTCTCCCTTCTCTGAGGCACTCTGCCATCTGAAAAGACTATGCTTTCAATTTACTAGAATGAATACAAGAAGTCACAGAAGAAACTGGGAAAAAAAAATTCCATTAAAATTAGTGGGGACTGAGTTACGGAATTTAAATGGCAAGCAAAAGGTTCAAAGCAAGCTAAGCAATTTACTTTGTCTGAAAGCTGGGCTATTTGATCCATGCAGAGTCCATCTGTACACAATAGCATTTTAGTTAGAAGAAAAAAAAAAACAAAAAATACTGAACAACTTTAATGAAAGTAGCTCACCCGATTGTCATCTTTCAGCTCGTGCTGAGCGTACAATACAGCTGCATCAGGACACCTTTTGAGAAGCTGGTCAATGGCTTCCTCATACTTGCCTAGACGGGTATTGCAGAGAACACGGATGGTGAGGCCGACATTGCCAGCCTCTGTCAGAGGCTCCAAGACAGGGAGAGCTGAAGCTATATTGATTGACTGACTACATAAAAGAGACTGAAGACAAGAAGAAAAAGTGTCATTTGGATTTAAGACAAACTTTGCAAAAACATGCTAACCATAACCTTAGAACAGAAGTCCTTACTTATCGGAATAATTTTGAAATAATACTTCCTTTAATAAATGTTACTGAAAACTGAGAAAGCAAGTTTAGAGTGGACTGCAAATGTAAATATCATTATTAACAACATATCTCTTCAGTGTTTTTCTTCCATCATTTCAATGGGCCTTTTAGTTCAACTTCGATAACCTGGAGGGGAAGGAGGAGGAGAGTCCGCTAGAGAAAGTTTTTCATACATACATGAACATTTGCAGAATGGATCTAAGCTGTTAACAGTATGATTTAAGGGTTTCATACCTGTAGTTTTGAGATATCTTCACAGTAATCTTTATCAGATGGAGATCCCGCTGACATTATGGAAGTTACCCATGGGAAAATCAACCCAAAATGATTACAGGAGTTTATCTATACAAGAAAGAATCAAGGTGCAATATAAGAAGTATTTCTGTTTATGACACTTCCATGTGAAACCCACCACAAGTGAAGAAAACTTTACTCTCAAATAGCATAATTTAGAACAGCAGCTACTCTTTCTTCTGGTTCATACAATTTAGTAATAAATAAACTGGAAATTTCTATTTAATTCTGTATTTCAGATTTCCCATTCAGAATCCTTTAAAATTCATCATTCACACATTTTTCTCATTTAATCAGCTTTGTAAAACTACGAACACTCCACCTGACAACTCCCATTGTTTCATTTTAGCCCTTTTTTCTGTCCAGAGCTGAGATTCCTGCTGGAAGTATATTTGCAAATGTCCTCGAAGAGCAGGACTCCCCCAAGCCAGCAATACCTACTTGGTAACTGCACACTACTTTATTTTGTTTCAGACTTGCTTCTTTTAAGAGATAAGCTGTCCAGAATTAAAATACTAAGGATAGTATTTGGATAGATTTTGGCGGGACAATGCAGTCATAAAACTTCTCTGAGTGATATACTTACCAGATCCTCTGTTGTTTTCAATGGCTTAGTCTCAGGAAGTTGCTTCTTTGATATTCTCCAAACATACTGAGAAGTAACCCTCAATAAAAGCTCCTGAACTATTTCTTCCTGAGAGCACACTACAAGAAGAGCTTCCCAGAAATCCATCAAGAGCTGAGGAATAGTGTTTTCACTATTACTACACAACACCTAGGACAAAAACGTTAGAAGACAGCAAGTTAGCACAAACTAGGGTAATTATTAGTAACAGAAGTTAGAAGAGACAGGAAGAACAGTTTTTCTCTTTTACTAGAAGCAGAATTTTGGTTCCTTTTTTTTTTTGATGTGTTTCTACTGGATGTGATTCTTCATAACACAGTGCTAGGCAAAGTAAAAAGCTCATGGAATGATTTTAAGGAAATAAATTCTAAATGATAGATTTGATTTCTTCTTCAAGATTTACTCCACTGCCAGAAACGTCAGCACACTGTCTCAAGTATTTACAGACTGCTAATTTGGAGGATTTTATATATGCAAATAGCCAAGCAGGTGTCTTCAGAAGAAGACTCTAAAGGCCGTGATAAGAGATGCTGTGTAGCTCAGTTGGGTATAATGGTAGGACCCACAGGGAGATGCTTTAAGATCTGGTGTGTCAGTGAAAAGGACTTTTACTTGGTTTCCAACTGGTTTTAAATACCACCACTTGTTCTCATTTGAGTTTCATGACTTGGTATTTCTGATACAGGTCTTTCACAGTAACAGATAGAGGACTGCAACATACCTACATTGAAGAATACACGGTTTTAATCCAAACAATGTTATTCATTGTAGAGAAAAGAAAAAATGTTTGTCTATTCCCAATCTAAATAAAGAAAACTTCACTGACACCAGAAAAACTATTCTATTTATCTTTCTTCTCATAAACTGCAGAGACCGACCCTTCTTCAGAAATTTATACAGAACATCAGAACATTATATACCTTCATATTTAAGTCTGATTCTTTAGAAGTATGTTTCAATCCTAATGATTTCTTCAAAAGGAGCTTATGGAAGTGATGTATCTAAATTCTGTTAAATTTCAGTAGCCTTAGGAAGCCCAATTACTAGGAAGCCATTGAAAGATCTCTGAGATCAGGGTATTCTCCATTCAAATTACAGGGTCAAAACAAAGAACATAATGGATTTTTTTTTTGCTTGATTTAACCAGTATTTCTTTCCAGAAGGTCCAGTTTCTGACTCTGTAGTCATCTATCATGACTGGAATATATCCAACCCTTATCTCCCTCTTTCTGAAGAAATGCTGAAATGTGAGTGAAGGAGGAACCGAGGCTGCTTTGCTTACCCGTAACAATACTACTATGAGAAAAATACAAGCAAAAAATTATCACAGGCCAACCTTGAAAAAGGTATCTGCTTCTTCCAGTTCAATTTTACTGTTCTCATGTAAAGCCACAGTGGCAGCCACCAGTAAACCAGGTTGCATCTCCTTCAGGTGAACAGCAAACTCAGTTGGAATAGCAATTCCTTCCTTACGCTGTCTCAAGAGTTTTGGTTGCCCAATGAAGCCACAAGCCAGTATTGTCTACAAATATAGTCAGATATAAATCAGGAAAAGAATTCAATCCATGGATGATTCAACTCGGCAAACTCAGTATTTCCTCAGGCAGTGAAGTTTAGACAGATAAAATGAAGGAAAGTCAGGGGAAGGAAATAAATCCTTTCTATAATTTATAGAATAGCTCTCCAGAGACTGAGCTCCAAACCGTGTGCCACAGCAGTGACTCCTGAGCAATAAGCCATTTGCCTGAACATTCAAAGTAACATTCTGTTGAAATCTGGAGTTACTGTGCACATAAGAAAGATAGATCTCACCATGAAATCCAAGACATTCAATACACACCGTATATTGAAAAATCACTGGCTGAAATTTCAATAGACTACTTTGCTAAATTTCAGTAGACTACTTTGCTGAAATACGATTTTTATTTTGAAAATACCCCTGAAACAATGATCAAAATGTGCTGCACTATGTGCAACAGTAAGTTGTTTCTGGATATCTGAGTGCTTTTGAAGGTAAGCATGACAAGATACTATTTCTGCTTTAAAGACAGTGGGGAAATGATGCCTAAGCAGATTAAATTAATTACACAGGAAATATAAGGCAGACCTAGGAGGAAAATTCATATTTCACCACACTATGCATACACACACTCTTTCCTTTCTTTATCTTTCTGAAAGTGTTCTTTTTTCTATTTTGCAACAAAATGCTTTTTAAAGGTGAGGTGCAATAGAACATTTTTAATAGGTCAGATTAAAAAGAAAAAAAAAAACAACACCACCAAAAAACCCAACACACAAACCCAGCCACCTTTTTCTCTAAATAACATCCCTGCAGTGGAATGTGTATCTTTGCTCACAACATGGCAATTTCACTCGATCGTGCTGCAAATGGTTAGAAAGCAGGTGGTGCTGAATATCATTGCTGAAACAGCTCTTCACAGTTCCCACCTTGCAAATCAAAAACTGCTATCTTTGAAAGCTCTACCGAAGCACAATATCTAACTTTGGAAGAGCTATCAGTTTATTTTAAAAGTTTTTTGACCTCCAATATCTCACTCTCAGAAGGAGTCTGTATTTCAAGCTCTGTCACCTTTGAGTATGCAACAGTCCTGATCAATCAACCTTAACAAGAAGTAATGTACTGTCTAAAACCACATGTGAACATCTATGGCAGAGACTGCTTCGCTAACATTTTTCCCCCATTGATGTGGAATTCTTACTTTGATAGCACTGAAGTAGGTTCTGATCTGACCTTAGTAAGGGTTAAGTGCTTTGATTCCACGTAAGAAAGATGGGAAATTGTATACAGAAACTTTAGTTTGTGTGCACTATAGACATGCTGCTTCAAGAGCAATTTTATAAGGGCTGTTTGCATACAGATGGTGTTTTCATGGGCATATCACATATTAATTACAGGTGGAGGGGTGTAAAAATGCTATACAACCCTGCCATACTGCTGAAGAGCACTGGCTCTGCAGAGCTTGTTACACCCCAGTAAACAGCATTTAATTTGTCAAGAATTAACAGCTTCAAAACTTTTGCTCATTTGGAAAGGCTCTGCCAAGATAAGACTACCCTACCTGCAGCGTAAACAGTACAGTCCCACTGTATGCCAGCCCTTGATTCTACTGTTACTGCAGACATTCAGTGGAGCCTATACAGCATATCAGGAGGAAAAGGAGTGACTTAAAGTTTCTTTTACTGTAAAATACAACTACAAGCCAAACCTACTGACTTGGGCTTTGCAAAGCGTGAACAGCTCATGCTTTCAGCTTACTTTACCTCCTTATAGGAGTCCATCTCATGTTCATACATCATCAGGTCTTCCATTTTCAGAGCCATGAAAGCCTTAGTAAGTGTCAGGACCACTGATGGCATCATCTTTTCTACTTTCTGAAGATACTTCACAGCTGTCAAAGGACATACGTTTGTCATGGAGGGGCTGCAGAGGATATGAGGCAGCTGCACAGGGTCAGCAAGATAGAGTATTTGGAGAACTTTATTTGCTGATTCCTATTAAAATAAAAGCCATTTGACAGTTTAGACCTTTCCAGATATACAGTCTTCTATGGCACATGAAAGTATTGCGTTTTTTGGTTTTTTTTTTCTTTTATTAAACAGACAAGTACAGCTTAGCTATCAAATCACAGTCCCTTTCCTGCCTCTTTCCTCCTTACTGGTAAAAGTAAAGGATCTCTAACCAGCAGTGATTCAACCCATATTCTGGCGTGCTAGGAGAACACCCACCACCACAGTGCATTCGTTTTACCAACCTGTACAATTTGGCAATGTTCAAAGAAACTGTTTTGTTACAGAAATGGGAGATGGAAGAAATTTGAGGCAGAGCTGTCCTAAAACGGAAGTGTCTCTGCGTGCAAGTGGGAACCAGATCATTAGCAACATGCATCATGATAGCCAAACCCATAATATGTTGCTTGAAAGCAGCCCAAAGTATCACAGGTGCTGCTTGCTATTTTGTCAACAAAAATGGGAAAATAAAAACCATGTGAAAAAGAACAACCGTAAAACTAAATAAGCAGCTCAGCATTTTCAAAGGGAATTTAATTAAAATTTGATACACAGTTCTTAAAATCATAACTAAATCAATAAATTAAGGAAAAAAACCACTTATTTCTACCTTACTTAATTCTTCATTTAAGTCTTCATTAAGAGAGTGAGTTAAGTAAAATATAAATCCTCTCTCATATGTCTGTATTTCATCACCTTCTGAAACTAGTCTCTTTAAAACTTCAGTCATGGATAAACCTGACATTCTGTAGTATGGCAAAGCAAGGTGGTAATCCTTTGTGTCAAACCTGAAGGCAACAGAGAGGAAGGGAAAAAAGAACAAAACAACTAAGGGCAACACTTTTGCCAACACTGTTTGTAAGAACTAAAATAATACATCAAACAAAGTTGCAGACACACCAGCATCTGCAAATACATAGCTCATTTTTAACATAATGTTGTATTCTGTGTTCAATGACAATAAAGACAACCAGATACTGAAGAGATGACTAGATTAAGCTGTTTTCGTAGAACGTAAAGATTTATATTAGATATGCAATACTAACGTAAAACAGCAAAGAATGATGGATTTTCGTTTTAAGGTTACATTATTGGAAACAAAAGCTCACCTGTATCACTTTGACATTGAAAACATACCTGCTGTAGCAGTCTCCTAAGGCGGCACAACTTTCTCTGAATGCTCTTAGAAGTTCTTCTTTCTCATCTGATTTAAGGAAACTAGGGTCCATTATAGCTGCCCTGACCAGTAAGTGAGCCTCACTTAGAAGATGGATGCAACTCTCAGTTTTTACATTTTCGTAAGTTCTACTATAATCTACCTAGAACAGACACAGGATATACTTAGGCTGCTGGCAAAAATGAATAATATACAGGAACAATTCTAATGACAGCAGCAGCCATTTGAAATAGGATTATGGGGTATTCATGAGAAATACATTACGTTACATTCAGCAATGACATCCATCAGAGATTAATTAACAGTACTTATTTTTAATCATCAGAGATTAATTAACAGTACTTATTTTTAATTATTTTAAACAACAAAAGCAGGAGTTGGGCAATACCATTTCTCTGTAAAGCTGAATGGTTGAAACAGTGTTTATAATATATAAATTCCAACCAGGCTCTGACTCAGAATTTGTTCTGGATTTGATGCTGTCAGCCTTTCTGGAACTAGAAAGAAGGAAAAGAGTTGAGTTGTCAGGGTCCAAACAAACACTATGCAGCCAAAAAACCTCCATTCACTTGATAATTTAAATGCATAAATAGGTATGTTTGCAGGCTAGTAAATGTTTGAAAGTTGAGTTGTGAATTTAAGTCATAATGGCTAATAACAAAACGGGGATAGGCATGTTCATACACCAGGAACATCATCAAAACTATCTACTACATCTTCTCCCAGGCTTAACACCAGGTAATATCAGATACTTACATGAAGTTAAGTAATTCAAATTAGCTAAGATGCTTGCTTACTTTCTGTAAGGACTTACTGCACATTTGCCCCTGCAGCTCTATTAAAGAGCCAAGACATGGCGTAAAAAAATATTTGAACGCTTTTACTCTAACACATTCGCTAGGTCTGTAATGCCCTAAGGTTAAAACACTGTAGGAAAACACAGACTCTTTTTGTTCTTTTTTTTTTGGGGTTTGGTTCTGGGCTATTTACATCTATTTTCAAATGATAGTGTTAAGTAGACTTGTATTTGTTCTTTAAAGAAGGCAAAAAGTGCATCTTCCTCAAATGCCAACTATAACCTTTGAAACAACACAGTTGCCAGAAGAAACTGTGCTTTATACACAGAAAACTACAGTATTTTGAATTACTATTCTCCTTGATGGGCTTATCCTCATCTTCTCCTGAATAATGTCTGTTCTAGGCTTTAAGAAATACTGGTTCAAAGAACTCTTCAATCAACTACACCTGTCCCCTTTTGTTAATGAACTTGACTTTAATAAATGTGATTTCTGTATAGCTGTGTTAGAATAGCTGTTTAGCCGTTTTATGAAAAGCCCTCAAAAAAGAATGGGAATAGCAGTCCTCACAGAAATAGATAAAAAGTCACAAATGCCTCTGGCTACATACATGCTACAAGAGTATCTTGGGCCAAAGTACGATCCTTCTTTCGTCATGGATTACTATAGTGATGTTCATAACTTTTATTGGAAAGAACCCTCAGCCAAATTTCCATTTTGTGCTACAACACATTTTGTTAGCCTGTAGCTTCGGTACTCCCACATATTTTTGCTTCTCAAGATAAATATTTTTTCTTCTCAGTAGCAAATACGTTCTTAGTAATATTATTTTAACATTACTTAGGAAAGTTAAGTTTTTTACAATCTTGAGTAACTTATTTTGTTGTTTTTAAGCATTTGTGACCCTACCCTCATTTCTTCTATGTCAGTTAATACAGTAGAATTGAAAAAAATAAATGCTTGATTTCTGTTCTTATGCACTAACTAGGGAATTATTTCCAGTTTTTCCAGAGGAACCTCTCTTCAACTCCAATACCCACAAATTCAACACTGTACACAGAGCTATAAATACCATCTTCCCAAAGGACACAAATCCTTACAGCATCCTTCTTGTAGGCTTTCTTCTTTCAGTAATATCTTCCGTGTCCGCCTTAGTCAAAAGAATTATATGGTTTTTGAAATGACAGATAGCTCTTGGTCCTATAAAAAGCTGCATTCTTAATGTGCAGACATCCAGTGCAACAGGTGGACAAGCCTATAAAGAAAAGTGATTGTTTTATAATTTCAGTTAGTAGGTACTTTGAGTCTTTAAATAAAAAAAAAAAAAAAGAAAAAAATGTAATCTTTGTCCAATGATCTGACACTAAAACTATTCACAGGCTTTCCTAACTTCGAGTGCTTCACTTAAGCAAGAATAAAAATACTCATAAAACTATGACATAAATCATTTAACAATGGGTAAAAAAAAAATTATTTCACTCTTCAAAGCAACTACACAGTTTTAGCTATGTGTCTCAAAATAACTAAGCCTGAGGGAGATGCCTAACATGGAAAACTTAATCCCAAATAGTTTGAATTTGGCCAAGTTGTAAAAGATTGCCTGACATGGTTATAAAAGTCTTGATTTCAGTTGCTTATAGAAAGCAACTATAGGTAGAAGTATTATATTTGCTTGCCTATTGTTACATTACATACCCACTATTACATCCCTGATTTGTTCAATACGCACCTTTCAGGTAAAACTTACCATGTCATCTATACTGGACTAAAAATGGAAAAATTGAACCTCATTTGCCCAGAAATATTCTAAATTTACAGCTTTAAGGAGATAAAATACCACATTTACAAATTAACATATACAGTGAAGCAAGGCAACACAGCATCATATGTGTACCCTGCTTTTTGAAGAAACCTCAAAATTTCTTGTAAAGAAGCAGAGGGCTGCATTAGTGACCACGAGGCTCTAAACTGCCCTGGGCTAGTCAGAACCAGAACCAGCCAGCTCTGAAACTGATGTAAAAAGCCAGCAGGAAAAATAATAACAACAAATAATAACCATCATCATCCTCACACTTCAAACTCCACACTGGGGCAGGAACACCCCTGAGGGAATGTAGCCTGTGGGCAACCCACAGTAGAGCAGGGGCACCCCAGAGGGACTGCAGCCCATGGGCGACCCGTACCAGGGCATGGACACCCCTGATGGAATGTGGCCCGTGGAGGACGCACACCAGGGCAGGGATGCCCCTGAGGGACTGCAGCCCATGGACGACCTGTGCCAGAGTCTGCAGCCTGTGGAGGGCAAGCTGCAGTATGGACATCCATGAGGGACTGCAGACTACCATTACATGCACACCTCTTGAGGCAGGAGGCAGCCCGTTGCCTGACTGGAGGAACTGTGATGGACTGGATGTAACCCACAGTGAAAACACAGAAAACGCAGACTGGAGAAGGGACAGGATAGATTGTGTCACATGTTTCTATCCTTTATCTCAGTACCTCTACAGAGAGCAGAGAATACGTGTTTGGCTCTTGAAAATTCTCTAATACTTCTACTGTCCTATGGTTTCTTTATGTGTGCTGTCTACGTGCTCAGAAGAAATCCTTAAATGCTAACTTGAAATACACTCCAGTCTCTTTCCTGGTATTTTTATTAACATGTATCCCAATCTTTACAATTCAATAGATTTTTACTGATAAGCAATTTAAGGAAGGGGAAAAGTCTAGACCTCCAAGGATCAAAAGCCCTCCTCCTAAAAAAACATGCACTAAATATCTGGTAGCAGACTTGTTCAAGTGTCTACATTCCTCTTAAAAACACTGTTTTTTCAAGGACACCTGAGAGAGAGAAACATCATCAGCCACAATAAGGGAGAACTCTACACCCTTCGTGCAGACTTACATAGGAAAGCATGGAATTTAGTTTAAAATGCAACTGACTTTATAGCTTTTGATATTTTTGAAACTATTCTGCTAGTGGTCTAGAATCTTAAATGGCAATAATAGATTGCTTCATTGAGACATTTGTAGACCATTAAAATACAATATGCCATAGATTGAAGTAAAATACTAATTTTGGATGTTATTTTATTGGTTCAGCCAATAGAAACTAACAGGATTTCAGAAGGAAACATAAGGAAACTAAGTGCCATACTACTACCCCCATTCTTTTAGTGAGATAACGAGAGGTGCACCTTCACGGTCGTATCAATATATGGATCCTCATCACGAGCCGCTGCTGCACTGCACCGCACTGTGAAACACTGCAGGTTCCCACTAGAGGGAAAGAAGAAACCACAACGATAAAGGAAAAAAATGAAGACTTGCAAAAATCAAGTAGCCAAGACTACAGAGAATCAGACCTTTTTCCTTCGCAGAAATGGGCCTTGAAGCCTAAGGAGGAGAGCATGCTGCACTACCTGCAGCCTACCCAGAGAGTTCCAGGAGGCTATGAAGGATTTATCGGGGGAGGGGGGGAAGGCAGCAGCATAGAGAAATGTAGTAATACTATCAGCAAAATCATAAACGTAGTACCTTGTAATGACGTGCAGGAACTGTGGAGTGAGAACTGCCTGCTCTGACTTCTCTGAATATTGGTAAGTAGAAATCAGTTCTACTAACTTCCCAACAGAGTAGAGATATCCAACGTGAGGTAAAGAGAAAAAGCAAAAGAGATTCAGTAGTTCTCTTTTGTTCTCAGTTTCCTCATGGGCTGTCACAGAACTTCCTAGATATAACAATAAGAAAGGCATTTTATATACCTCATAAATCAAAACCTGGCAATTCCTTTGCAAGGCTGATGCCTAAAAGATACTATCAAACCTGCCCAGGTTGCAGACTGATTTTGTTAGTAGCTAGTGAAGAGAAAAAGAACTATATGAAGATGAGTGTACAGGTCGGATCAGTGCACAGGTCACACACACAAAAGAGTGGATGTACCACCGAGTGAAGAAATTCTATAGATGTAACAGCATCTGAGAGTCCTGGCAGATTCATCACAACTAAGCATCCACGGATTGAATGATCAGCCTGATCTTAGACAACTACTTGTGAGCTGGGATGAATGCTCATCCAGAGCCGCAGCTGCAGTGCACCAAAATACAGGTCCTCACTTAAGAGAAAGAAAGGCTGGGCATGGCAGGATTTGTTTATAAGGCCACCTTGGCAGGTAAAGGCTGTGTTCAGATTCTACAGACCCTCTTGTCCAAGACTGTAAATCACAAGACAACATAAGATAGCTGGAGTTAAATGGCAAGTAGCTCATTCTCTTGAGTCAGCTGCAACTTAAATGAGGCTTTGCTACTTAGCACACAGACAACAACCACAAACTGGGTGAGCAGTCAGTAAACCTGATTGATAACATACAGCATTAAATTTTTTCATGGGTCTGTTGGGGCTTGAGCTAGTGTGTATTAGTGAACCCCTAAAATCTGCATTCATCCGTTGCAATTTTAATTAAAGCCTGGCAGAAAGGTTACCTGTATCTTAGTGATTATTAAGGTTTACTACTCTGATTTCCACTGTTGACTAATGAGAGGCAACCCAGTACCTTATAACACTGAGGATAATTTTATTAATGCAATGTAAAGAGTGACTGTTTTGTGATGTAAAATTAATCAGTAGAGAACTGATAAAAGCTGATTTAGTCTTCCTCTTTTGCTGTGGTGAATTGATATTTTAGTTCAAGGTTTATGCAGAACTTGGAGAAACTTGAAGACTTTTTTCTTAGTAGAAGCTCAGTTTAAATCGTTGAAAAGGGAGGAAACACCTTAATTTAAAAACAAATCATACAGAAACAGCGTACAAAACAGAATATACAAAGCAGCTCCTTCCTTTCCCTCGTCTCCTGTGACACAGGCCATAACGCATCCATGCATATCCATATACCTGTCCGGTACACAGGAAGCAGTTGAACAGAGTGCAACTTTGTCTCTTCACAAAACCCAAAAGGTGACTGGTCGGGTGTAAAACGTCTAGAGAAAAAATCCAGAACAACCACATGGGATCTCAATGAGAAATTATGATGAGCTACTTTGCACAAGTAAGCAGCGCTAGCTATAACAGGCACAGCGGATGTTTTCATACTCAACAACAATGTGCACTACTACTACTAATGTAATTAGCATGGCAATGCCAAGCAGCATGTGGCACAGCTACAGACAACTATCTTGAGTTCTTGCAACCAAAAATTCTCTTTGCTTGTCCACAAAACGTGTGTCGAAGTTTGGGATCACTGGAAGACATGTTGCAATTGATTTGAACCTCAATTTAACCTTTTTTTTCCCCCTCTCTTTTTATTCAACTGAGCTATATATAACATGGTTCCATCTCCAATCCTACTTTTCTTTCCTATTACGTGTCATCCTTTTTCCTGCTTTGCTTTGGAATTCACTGCTGGACTGTGACACCAATTCTTCCCCAGTTTTCGATAAAAGTTTAATTGCTTTGATCACTAACAAAATAAAAAGTATAGTTTCTTAGTGCTTAAGATACTTGGCAAACTCCCTTTGCTAGCTGGAGAAAGGGAGGTTTTTTTTTTTAGAGGTACTCAAGTAAGTATCAGTTCAGTACTCAAGTAAGTATCACTTCAGCTGGAGTTGATGAAAGCTGCAGAATAAATAAACAGAAGGCAGTACCTCGATTAAGGTCACACAGACAGAACTGCTGATCAGTCTCCTGTGTAATCTTTTAAAGTAGGCTTCTCTAAACAATACAGAATTTGACACAAGCTGCTTCAGAATAAGGTGTGTAAAACTTGGTTTTGCCGGTTCAGCCGGAAAGTATAAAAATTCTGTGGGTGGTCAGACACTGGAACAGGTTGCCCAGATAGGTTGTGGAGCCTCTGTCTCCAGAGGTTGTGGAGATATTCAAAATCTGACTAGACAGGGTCCTGGAAAACCTGTTCTAGCTGACCCTGCTTGAGAAGGGAGGGAATGGGGTATTGGATTAGATGGTCTCAGGAGGCCCCTTCCAACCTAAATGATTCTGTCATTCTGTGTGCTGAGAAAACACCATCCCTTCTGATACATCACAAGAGAAGCTGCCACGCATGCTCTTCACAGCATACAAAGATGCATGATGAAAGCAGGCATTAAACACCACTAGATCTGCAAAACCACCAAAGTTCTATTCTAGTTTAATTGTTACAACTGTCACATTCCCCAAACAAAATGAAACTTAGGATCTGCAAGGCCAAATGTTGTCCAACTGTGAGATAAGCAGGTTCATGGTACGCTGGGTGAAGAACTAGCAGGACGGCAGAGCTCAAAGGGTTGTAGTGAATGGGGCTACATCTGGCTGGCAACTGGTCACCAGCAGCGTTCCTCAGGGCTCAATCCTAGGGCCAGTGTTGTTCAGTATTTTGATCAATCATCTGGATGCAGGAGTTGAATGCACCATCAGCAAGTTTGCTGACGATACCAAACTGGGAGGTGCTGTTAAGTCTCTTGAGGGACAAGAGGCCTTGCAGAGGGATCTAGATAAACTGGGGCATTGGGCAATCATTAACAGCATGAAATGGAAAAAGTCCAAGTGCCAGATTCTGCACTTAGGACGGAGTAATGCCAGGCACAAGTATAAACCGGGAGAGGAGTGGCTGGAGAGCAGCCCTGCAGAAAGGGACCTGGGGTGCTGGTCGGCAGCAGGCTCAATAGGAGCCAGCAGCGTGCCCTGGCAGCCGAGAGGGCAAACCACACCCTGGGGTGCATCAAATACAGCATGACCAGCCGGTCAAAAGAGCGGATTGTCCTGCTGTATTTAGCATTGGTGTGGCCTCACCTGGAGCTCTGTGTGCAGTGCTGGGCCCCACCACCTGAGAAGGATGTTAAAGTACTTGAATGCAGCCAGAGGAGGGCAAGCAAGCTGGTGACAGGGTTGGAAGGCATGTCCTATGAGGAGCGGCTGAGGACTCTGGGCTTGTCTAGTTCGGAGAGGAGGCTGAGGGGCGACCTCATTGCTCTCTGCAGCTTCCTGAGGAGGGGATGTGGAGAGGGAGGCGCTGAGCTCTTCTCCCTGGGATCCAGGGACAGGACGCCTGGGAGTGGCTCAAAGCTGCTTCTGTCAGGGGAGGTTCAGACTTGACATTAGGAAACTTTTCTTTACCAAGAGGGTGGTCAAACACTGGAACAGGCTTCCTGGAGAGGTGGTCGATGCCCCGTGCCTGTCAGTGTTTAAGAGCATTTGGACAATGCCCTTAATACCATGCTTTAACTTTTGGTCAGCCCTGAAGTGGACAGGCAGTTGGACTAGATGACTGTTGCAGGTCCTTTCCAACTGAAATATTCTACTCTATTCAAAAATGGGCTTTCTTTGGTATCACATTATTTCCTCAGTGCAAAAAAAAAAAACACCCCCCTTATAAAAACCCCAGAAATCAAAATACCAGGATTTTTCTTTCAGTAAGACATGAGCCAGAGCTCATTTTGGTTTCTTGTAGTAAATTAACCCATAAAAGGGAAAATACATTTGTAATACCTGAAAAGCAGATACCGCACTTGGAAGCGTTTTGTGTCTTCTGTAGGTAACTCTGTGGATTCCAGTGTGATGGGTATCTCACATAGCTTACTTTCTTCCCCAAGCAGTTCCACTGGCTTCTGACATATGATGAACTCATCTAATTCAAGCTGCAAAGTATGTGTTGAGGGGCCTTCATCTTTTACACCTTAACAATTAAAATTTATATATTGTTCAAATAATATTAATTGTTCAAGCCATACCATTTAGCAGCAAGAAAATATGACACAATCAATTAAACACTCCAGTTACAGCTACCTAGCTAGCACTGACTTCCTCAAACCATGAGATTTTGAAAACAGCTACGCTAGAAGATGAGAACAATCCTTCATTTAAGCCTCAACAGTCTGAGTACCTAAGAGTCAAGATTTCTGAAAGAACAGGTAAACTGTACATTATAAGGCAAGTCTAAGGCAACCTGTGCTGCAAATGGCTGACCGTCAAAAAACGTTATCATTTGGTCGGAGAGGTTTTAAGAATGAAAAGGCACCTATGATAGAAAGTTGTGTTATGTTAAACTCACTTAAGTTCTGGAAAGCAAATCCTAACAGCACACAGAAAGTAATTTGAACTCTTCTATTTAGTTTTTAGTAATAAAAACAACTAGGGGCAGGATGCCATTATCTGAGTTAAGATCCATCTTCAGCCAGTGAAGTTTATATTTTCCCTATCTGACAAGTCTTATTTACCTTTAAATTTCTTCTAGGTATACTTTCCTTTTCTAAAAGACCATCCTTTTTTGGTTTAAGTTTCTTCAATTATAAATGAAGGATTTTCCTAAGATTTGTTGGTGTTCATCTGATACTTTTGGAAAGGTGGGAATTGATTACATATGGATTGATTTCTTGCAATACACAGGAATGAATAAATCTATTTCTGTGATTTCTAGGATTCTAAGGCAAGCCCCTGAGTAAGACAAAGGACTGAAAAAGGAGAATTTGCTGTTTATGCAGGTTCTGAGCCTACTATCAATTACAGAAGTGCATATGCATCACCACAGAAGCATTCTTAAATGTGTTAAGCCAGTATGCACGGTCCATTTCAAAGTTCATGAGATACTTCTTCCATTTGGCCTCCCACTTGTCCCTTAGAAGAGACAGTTTTTTGGCCAGTGACACTGATAGAATAATTCTTCTGCACACAGCACACTGAACTACTACCGCTTTGATCTGGCCCATGGTGGCACCCCAAAACAGGGACCTAATTCTAAGTTTGTAGAGGATGTACTATCCTGAAAGTGTCTGCAGAATGATGGCATACTTGTATTAAGTGTTCCCTCCAACTGTAGGTGGTACAACTTTTCATGCACTACAATATTCAGCTGACAGTCCTAAGATGATCTGGAAATATTTTCTGAAGGGCAATGACCTTGTTTGTGCCTACTTTAAGAATAACAGGGATCAGTTAGCAGATTCTTGTTAATAAAAAAAATTTAATTTCTGTACTTACCTCCATCTGCAGGCTTTTCAAGTGTACTAACTGTATGTGCACGTTGGTCTGTCCTGTCTGCACTTTGCTGGACCAGTTCCAGTTTTAGGATCAGAACATCCAGCTCTGTTGTTATGGCTATATGTCTGGCACAAAACGCAACTTCAGCAGGAATGAAGTTATCAATGTGTAAAATTAAGGAGCGTTCAAAGTCTAACACAGTCAAATTCTGCTTTATGACCAGATATTTCAAACAGAACATGACTAGTTTATTTTTGCAGCCCACAAGAAGATCTCCATTTACAGGACAACATGAAATGCACAGCGGAGGATCTGAAAGTGGCATTTCCACAATTGACATCTGTTCTTTTAAGGTTTCACTGTACGACTCTTCCATCTTGTGACCAACCATCCGAACACAAACACGAGAACTCCCTGCAGACATGCATCTCCAGTTCATATACGCTCTAAGGAAAGTTGCTTTGCTTTTTTCTTCAATTGTCACCAAATAGTCTCCTTAAAAGAAAGCAGCGGTACTGACATATCATTAAAAAATAGATGACACAGTTTTTGAGCTTTTTACCTGCTGTAGTACATTACAAAGAACATCTTAAATTCTCAACTCTTACATAAAATTCCAAAACCAGTTTTCACCAATTTTTCTCTAATGAGATCCAAAGTGCAAGTTTCTTTGCTGGATGGAACACACTTCACACACCTTTTAAAAAAAGGACTGACAGATCTAGGTCTAGACTAACTCCTAAGTGAATCCACTTTATAAGTTGTGATTGCAGACGAGGTGTTTTCCCACTGCCAGAATATCCGTTAACGAGAAAATGTTTTGTTCTCTAAAGATCAGGGAAAGTCAGACTCAGAGAGAGCTGTGGGATCGGCTGGAGTTGACCACCCACCCCGTGCTCTGAAATAAAAAAAAAAAAAGCAAGGGCAGGAGCACAGACTCCAACCGGGGCGGAGGAAGACGGCAAAAAAAGCGATGTGCTGGCACCGCACTCGCTACTGGCCCTAGCACTTCCAGCCCCTCGCACAGCTCCCAGACCAGTCCGTGTCTCAGCGAGCGCCGGCCCGCGGCAGCCAGCCCGTTCCAACGAGAAGGGCCTGAACCCGCCCTCCTTCGGCGGCGGCGCCGCCGCCAACCCGCGACCTGCCCCGGCGGAGCCCGAGCGCCTCCGCTCGCCTAGCCCCCCACCTCCGCCCCGGCCCGGCGGAGCCCGAGCGCCTCCGCTCGCCTAGCCCCTCCACCTCCGCCCCGGCCCGGCGGAGCCCGAGCGCCTCCGCTCGCCTAGCCCCCCGCCCCGGCCCGGCCCAGTCCGGCGCAGACCAGGCGCCTCCACTCGCCCCCGCCCGGCGGAGCCCGAGCGCCTCCGCTCGCCTAGCCCCCCACCTCCGCCCCGGCCCGGCGGAGCCCGAGCGCCTCCGCTCGCCTAGCCCCTCCACCTCCGCCCCGGCCCGGCGGAGCCCGAGCGCCTCCGCTCGCCTAGCCCCCCGCCCCGGCCCGGCCCAGCCCGGCGCAGACCAGGCGCCTCCACTCGCCCCCGCCCGGCGGAGCCCGAGCGCCTCCGCTCGCCTAAACCCCCCCACTCGGCGGAGCCCGAGCGCCTCCGCTCGCCTAAACCCCCCCACTCGGCGGAGCCCGAAGGCCTCTCCCCGCAGTCGAGCCGGACACTTCCGCGCCGAGCACTCCCGGACCCAGCGGTGAACGACACTGACCTGCCTGGCTGTGCGCCATGCGCAGCACGGGACCCAGGGTGGCGAAGGAGCCCAGGGGGTCGCAGCGGCCCTGGTCGCGCACCGCGAACACCTCTACCCTGCAGCTGGCCGCCGTGCTGGCCACGAACAGCACATCGCGGCCGCAGCAGAAGTGCGCCGGCTCTTGCTTGCAGGGCACTACTCGCTGCGACCCGAACGGGTGCAAGTTGTAAAGCTGCACCATGGTGCCCGAAAGCCTCCGCTACAGCAGCCACCCGGAGGCCGCCTGTCGGCTCAACGACACAGGCCGCCGCAGCGACCTCCACTTCCGCAGCGTGCACCGCCCGCCGCTCGCGGACCGCCGGCAGGGCGGTGCGCGCAGCGGACAGAGCCGCCTTCCGCCTGCGGGCGCGGGTGCGCGGCGTGCCGCCTGGCGAGGCCGGACCGCTCGCCCGGCGGTGGGGCGCGGAGGTGTCCATGTGCACGCCGCGTTGTCTTCACCGCCAAGATGCGTCTCGTCCTGTTGCAGGTCGCTTCGTACGAATTTCTGTGTAGCGTCAGCGTGACTTCATTGCTGTGTTAGCACTTCGGGCGTAATCTTCGGCCGTAGAGTGTGGCGCCGTCCGCGGCTAGCGGCTCCGTGCGTGGGAGGAGTTGCTGGGTGGGAGGCTAAGCTGGAAGCCATCTTTGAAGCGTGTGATGCGGGACTGGGAATGGCGGCTTAGAAATAAAAAGAACTTGCTGCTGAGCGTTGCGGGTCGGGGTGGATTCCCTTGGGCTGGGTGATGCAGGAGACTCGGAGCACGGCTCGGAGTTGGAGCAGCTGCCACAAGCAGCAGTGTGCCTAACGCATCAGGCTGCTGGGATCTGGGCTCTTTCAGTCTCCTGGATGCAAAAATAAAGGCATTTTTGGTTTTAAATACAGCACTTACTTCTTTAGAACTCCATAAATTGTACATACACAGTATGCTCTACAGATATTAGTGATAAGTACTTCTGAAAATAATTCACTTCTGGGTATCTTTAGCATATGTAGCCCTTTTTCTCCCTCCTGGTTTTATAGAACATGTAGGGAAGGAAAAAACCAAACCCAAACCTACAAAAATGCAAACCAAAACCCTAAAGTTTTTTCTCCTTTTCAGGATTCAGGACTAAAAAAAATTAAAGTAGTTGGTCAGCAGTTTTTACCTGAGCTGAGTGTCCTACAATTTAACTGGTTTAAGTGTCTATAAAGCTATATTCATTTGAACATACTGTTAAAGGACATTAGATTTTTTTTTTTTACTAGGCCAATGTAGGAAGTTAAAAAATGACAATGCTCTTTTAAAGCAGGTAACAGTTCTGCTCTTTTTGTTTTAACTGAATCAAATGCAGGGGGTTGTGCTGATTGGAAACTTTTACTTTTTCCTCTCCATAATGTCACCCCCCTCTGCCTTTTTTTTTGTAAAGTAGCAAGTTTTATGTCATTAGCAAGTAATCTGGTAATAACTGCTAGTTCTGCTCCGAAGTGTAATGGCATCTGCCATAACTAGTCAGGTAAATTACTTGAGTACAGTACTACTCAGTTAACTAACCTTGGAGATCTTAACATAAGTCTTCTGTGAAGCCAGCCTTATTGGGAAAATGTGTTTAGGAAAGATTAGGTTCCCTTCTATTGTGTAGACAGGCTTGGAATAGTAACTGTATTATTAGTACTATTACTCACAAGTTTCCTGCTTGCGAAAAACCAAAAATCAGAGTATCTCAGAACATGTTGGGATCACAGCAAAGTGCACACAATTTCCCGATTTCTTCTATAATTTGCATGACTAGATGCTACCAAAACCCACAATCTCAAATGGTCCTTACTTAATGAGTCTACACATAAATAGTAAAGAAGAAAAAAATAGAAGGTAGAACCTTTAAAACTTTATTTGAAAACAATCAAACAAGTGAACAGGGTTCTGCAATTCTTTTTTTTTTTAATAAATCTTTCCAGACTTCAGTTTTCTAAATATTCATCTCCTTCTTCAGCCTCTGCTTCTACCGAGTCTACACCGACTTCTTCATAATCTTTCTCAAGGGCAGCCAGATCTTCCCGGGCTTCAGAAAATTCTCCTTCCTCCATTCCTTCCCCAACATACCAATGTACAAAGGCACGCTTGGCATACATGAGATCGAATTTGTGGTCGAGGCGAGCCCAAGCTTCAGCAATAGCAGTTGTATTACTCAGCATACACACAGCCCGCTGCACCTTTGCAAGGTCACCACCTGGCACCACAGTTGGAGGCTGGTAGTTAATGCCCACCTTCAAGAAAACAAATGAAAACTTTCCTTATGAGTGCTAAGGCTTGAAGACTTATTTCTGTTAACAATTAAAAATCACCATAGTTACAAACAAATAAAATAGCTTACATTTATTTTGTACTTCATCAAAACTACATTACAACATTGTAGAATGACCGTTACCTCTGAATACTATACAATTCCTAATAATTCAAACATCAAGCACTTAAAAAGCTATGCAAGTACCTTGAATCCAGTTGGGCACCAATCCACAAATTGAATGGTACGTTTAGTCTTGATAGTAGCAATAGCTGCATTGACGTCTTTGGGAACAACATCACCTCTATATAACATACAGCAGGCCATGTATTTGCCATGGCGAGGGTCGCATTTTACCATCTGGTTGGCTGGTTCAAAACAAGCATTGGTAATTTCAGCCACAGATAACTGCTCATGATACGCTTTTTCAGCAGAGATGACAGGGGCATATGTTACCAGGGGGAAATGGATTCGTGGGTACGGAACAAGGTTAGTTTGAAATTCTGTCAGATCTACATTGAGGGCTCCATCAAAACGCAGTGAAGCTGTGATGGATGAAACAATTTGCCCAATTAATCGGTTTAAATTGGTATAAGTAGGACGTTCAATGTCAAGGTTACGACGACATATATCGTAAATAGCTTCATTATCTACCATGAAGGCACAGTCTGAATGCTCTAATGTTGTGTGGGTAGTTAGAATCGAGTTGTAAGGTTCCACTACAGCAGTGGAAACTTGTGGTGCTGGATAAATTGCAAACTCTAGTTTAGATTTTTTGCCGTAGTCAACAGAGAGCCTCTCCATGAGCAGAGATGCAAACCCTGAACCAGTGCCTCCTCCAAAACTATGAAAGATAAGGAAACCTTGCAGCCCTGTGCACAGATCAGCCTATAATGGGGTGGAAAAAAAGTGGGAGAAAAAAAAGTTATTGATGATTTTGGAGAAAGCAGTATTAAAATAATCATTCAAAAGCATTTCTTTCTTAAGTTTGTTAGTTTTAGACTGTTATAATAAAAAACCAGCATTCTTGAAAGGTGCTCTTCCTTTTTTCTTCCGTGTCTTTTACTCAAAAGTACCAGTGCCTCTGCATAACTTTTTCTGAATAGGAGTATTTTAATATTTAAAAGTTGCTTTATTATCTTTGATGCCATTTTAATACTACTGTAATGAAGCGCAGCTGTGCACCACTGTGATAAGTTACTATAAATTACAGCTGGGTTACGGCTTTAGAATCTGTTTATGTTCCCATTCTAGCTTTCAGTGAGTATCAATTAGATGTTGAAAACAAGTTTTTTTTTATTTTTGTAATTTTAAACAATCACTATTTCACTTTGAATCATATCATCCTATATGAGTTTCTCACAACACAATGTCAAGATAAAAAAACCCAGAGAAGTAATTAAAATTGCTAAGCATTCAACCAAAACTTGAGGTTCAGGGTACTAGAAATATTTTTCGTGACACATAATGGTGTGATTCAAACTGAAAATAACAAACAAACAAAAAAGTATAACAATGTTGTTACACTTGTTTAAGGCTTTTATAATATTTTTCTGACGTATCCTTAAAATACTTTCAAATAATGGTATTTCAGAGCCTAAAAAATTTTAAGTTTTATGGACTGAATTTTTATTTAACTGGGGGGGGGAGGAGCAAGGAGATAAAAGGTTTTTTTAAACAATCAACTATGCACAAAATTCTTAGGGAAAAAACACAGCAACCCATCATTATAGATAGCTATAGAGCTGTATCAATTATTTTAAATACTGACTTGCAGTATGAATTCTTACCAGTTTGCGAATGCGGTCTAGCACTAGATCAACAATCTCTTTTCCAATGGTATAATGGCCTCTGGCATAATTATTGGCTGCATCTTCTTTCCCAGTAATGAGCTGCTCAGGATGGAATAACTGCCTATATGTGCCTGTACGTACTTCATCTACAAAGAAACGAAATACCACAACATAAATTTGATCTGTTAATTTCTGTGTGCGCTGCCTAGTGACTACACACTGAGTGCACATCAAAAGAGTGTAGACAGCATCCCTGACTATACGCAGCTTGTCTGACTAGCCTAAGAAGTTGGCACAACTTCAGCCCCTTTGTTTAGGGGAAAACATCAGGCACTCACAAAGCAGTATTTGTACCTGGGAATAGAGAGGTCACTCATAAAACTACAAGTACAGACAAGATTCTGGATAGCAATTAAACAAAACTCTGGATGCAATGCAGCAGTCTAGAAAGATTAGCCAGACTGTAAAAAAAATCTATTGTTTTCCAGATGTTGTTACCTGAAGCCCATTATTTCATTTCTTTGAAATAACAATAACCTCAAATGGAAAATGGCATCCAGACACATATCTTTTAAAATCTCTGAACAAATAAAAAAGACCGTAGGGAATCCGTAGGGGATCTTCACTTTTACACTGAAGATCTTTAATGTTGGGTACATACCAACTACGGTTGGCTCTAGGTCCACAAACACTGCTCTGGGAACATGTTTACCAGCTCCTGTCTCACTGAAGAAAGTGTTAAATGAATCATCTCCACCTCCGATAGTTTTATCGCTAGGCATTTGACCATCAGGCTGGATACCGTGTTCAAGACAATACAATTCCCAACATGCATTGCCAATCTGAACACCAGCCTGACCAACGTGGATGGATATGCATTCACGCTGCAAATTAAAAACACAAGAATTATAATGAGATATGGAGCTACCTGTCTTTTAGATTTTATTCTCATAATAACTAGCTCTCTGTGGGTTGTATCTTCCTCTGCTGCAGTATTCCCTGGTTGCTCTCGAGTGACAATTTAACTGATCGAATTGTCTGCCGCTGGCGAGACTCTGCTCATCTTAGTTGACCTGGGCTGACTGTGAGAATACTGGAAGATCTTAAAGACAACATAGTCTCTATGAACACACAGGGTGACTACAGATTCACCATCCCTTACCATGCAGCACGTATATTACATCTTTAATAATCTGCCTGGTGTCTTTCTCACCTTCCTTTCGTTTTGGAAGACTTCTTTATATAATATCCCCAAATTTCCTTGATTTGATGCCAAATCATGTACTGGGTAACTGTTGCAAGAATCTTTCCTGCACAGGACCACTTAGTATGTTTTCCTTTATAAGAAGCATAGAGATATCTAGCCCCTGGCAATTCATACATATTTGAGTTCCTCTGTGAAATCATCTGGGAGTCCCAATGAAATGTCATCTGCCCACTTTCAGCCAGCTCCTTTGATTCTAAGCAACTGTGCCATGTATGTTTAATCTCTCGCTACCTCGATTTTGTCTTACACCCGAGATGGAAATAAGCTGTTTTTCTAGCTTACTGTTACAGTATCTCTAGGAAGAAGCAGAGGTGGAAAAGAAAAAGTAGGGTGTCTGGGCTGCTCTTTCCTATTTTCTTGATAGCTTCATCAGAACTTGTATCCTTGATTCCATGTGTTAATTCTCACCCCCGTGGTTCTGTCAGAATTCTTTTGTCAGCGAGACTACCGTTGTGCTTATCTCCACTTCCATTCAGCTGGCACCACGTTTCCAAAGCTTTCGCGCCGCCTCACGGTTTCCCGCTGTGTTACCGCCACGCTGCTCCCGCAGCAGGCGCGAGAAGCCCCTAGCAACAACGACCAATCCCGCCCCTTCGCCGCTGCCCGCTCAAGAGCACGCGGTGCCACGCCGTTGGCTGCCGGTCACACTCCTCTCCTCTGATTGGCTATGCGCAAGCCTCTACGGCACTGCACGCCCAGACACCCCGAAACGGCGGAACGATTCAATCGGTTGTTGCTACGCTCTTTCCCGCCGTCTCTCTGCCGCCTGGGTCAGGTTTCAGCCTGCCCCTCGCCTCTCCGCGCGGGAGGCGCCCACTATGAACAGGCTTTCATCGCTTTTCTACGTAGTTCGGCTTACTCGCCGCCGGCCAGTTTCTATGCCTCGCCTCCCTTGAACTATTAACTCTTACACCAATTTCTCTCCCTCTCCCCCATCCTTCTGCCTTACTGCTAACCGGGGACTTCACGCAGAGACTGCCTGCAAGTCCAGCCGCAGCACAGGCGGTCATAACTCCTCCCCCTACTGCCGCAGCAGAAGCACCCCCAAATACCCTTCCCCTCCGCAGCCGCGAGGATCCCGTTCCCCACCATGATGCCTTGCTAAGCTGAGGAGCTCCGGCCGCGCCACACCACGTCCGCCACCGCCTGTCGAGCAGCACCAACTGTCAACGGCTAACCGCCTCGAGCCCCACGCCCTCGCGTGCTGGCTCCCCATTGGCTGTTACCCGGGCGGTCTAGAGGGGAACAGAGACCGCTGATTAGCCGAGGGCGCTCTTCTCCCCACGTGGGGCGATGATTGCCACACGCTCTCCTGAAAGCGCGCGCGCAGGGGCGTCTCCAGAGGGCGGGGCTTGAGATGCCCTGGGCGTGGGGGTGCGGGTGTCAGCTCGAGGCGGTAAAGTGGGGTGTCGCGGGGCGGCTCGGGGTGAGCTTGGGCTAGGGCTGCCCTCTGCTCTGAGGGCTGAGGTGGAAGTCCAGCGCGGGCTCGCCGTGGGCAGCTGCGGCTCGCACCGGCGCTGGGGGCTGCTCGGGGCCAGTGGCTGGAGGTGGGGACGGCTGCGAAGCACTGGCTTGAGTGGCGCGCGCTTCTGTGACGGCCATTTTCGAGGCCGCGAGAAGGCTGCGGCCTGTCAGGGGAACAGCATGAGCGCCTGCGCACAGCTCCGGGCGGGGAGAGGAGACCTCTGACAGCCTGGAAATCGCTTTTAGCAGAAAAAGACCGGTGGCTGGATAGGTGAAGTTGAAGTGAGCACACTCAGTTGCTTTCTGGAGCAGCAGCCATGCCACAGGTGGTTTTTTTTCCTCCCCTTCTTTCCTCTTTCTCCCCTTCTTTCCTCTTTCTCCCCTTCTTTCCTCTTTCTCCCCTTCTTTCCTCTTTCTCCCCTTCTTTCCTCTTTCTCCCCTTCTTTCCTCTTTCTCCCCTTCTTTCCTCTTTCTCCCCTTCTTTCCTCTTTCTCCCCTTCTTTCCTCTTTCTCCCCTTCTTTCCTCTTTCTCCCCTTCTTTCCTCTTTCTCCCCTTCTTTCCTCTTTCTCCCCTTCTTTCCTCTTTCTCCCCTTCTTTCCTCTTTCTCCCCTTCTTTCCTCTTTCTCCCCTTCTTTCCTCTTTCTCCCCTTCTTTCCTCTTTCTCCCCTTCTTTCCTCTTTCTCCCCTTCTTTCCTCTTTCTCCCCTTCTTTCCTCTTTCTCCCCTTCTTTCCTCTTTCTCCCCTTCTTTCCTCTTTCTCCCCTTCTTTCCTCTTTCTCCCCTTCTTTCCTCTTTCTCCCCTTCTTTCCTCTTTCTCCCCTTCTTTCCTCTTTCTCCCCTTCTTTCCTCTTTCTCCCCTTCTTTCCTCTTTCTCCCCTTCTTTCCTCTTTCTCCCCTTCCTTTCTGTCAAAACTTACTCTTTTCCACTGGTGAGCATATCCCCTGTAATGCTCCCCATGTACCATTCCTGCCTGGGGGTTTTTCCTGGTGGGTTCATGAGACTGGAGTAGGAGATCAGATTGGTCCATGAAATGCTGCAAATGCTTGTATGAATTTTTTGACTAGCAGCAGAGAAGATTATTTTTCTCTAACGTTAGTACTGCCTAACAGGCCAACAGAAATCTCACAGAAATCTAGCTAGAAGTCTTCATTTATTTTAATGTCAAATGTTTTATTTCTAGTCAAGATTGGACAGGAAGGCATTATAATCAAATAGTCCTTTTTTTTCCTGTCGAGACTTTTTTTTGTGTTTCGGCATAGCTTATTAACAGCCTTATACAATATTCAGTGTAGATTATTATCTTTATGACAGTGAATGAAAGTTGAAGAAAAAACTTCGTTGAGAGAGCTGCCTGAAAGTTGAAATGAGAAAAGAAATGCCATGTGTTACTATAAAGGTCAACCTATTCACATTCTATTCCTGTAAATTGTATGCTTGCTCTGTATTTAAAAAATGCTGTGCTGAGCAAAAGACGTTCTCTGTTTCAGGGGTCTGCCCACAAGGCTTGATTTCAGGCTATTGGGGGTAGTTAAGTTCTGTTTCTCTGCAAAATATAAGCTATGTATCTGTGGTTCTCAGAGAAAATAAAACCTTTCAAAAGAAACTACAAAACTCAGTAGTGTTTTGTTGTTGGGGTCTTTTTTTTAACACTGAAGCTAGAATATTTTTCTATGAGATTTCAGTTGTTCCAATGCAAGTTTTATGCAATTTTTTATATGAGATTATGCATAATTTACAACCAATTGCATTTAAAGCTACATCTGAGGGAGCAATTTAAAACTAGGATTAATGCCTGGTTCCTGCTATTGTTTTGAATTTTTTTTTTTAACAAAGCTTTTTAGAAAAGTAGTTTATACCTTGGGAACTGGTGCAAATATGGCCATATTCTTACTAAACAGATTTTTCCCAGTTGTACTCAAGAATCTAATAATAGGATTTTTACCATTTTAAATTTCTGTTAGTTTTATAGGGTCAATACTGGTATGGAATATTGAGCTGAAGGAGGTCTATGGCATGACTTGCTTTCATTTACACAGGATATTTTGTGCGTTATTTAAATATATGTATGTCTGTGACTCTGGTTAGGTTGTGGATTAGGCTGGTTTATTGCAAAGTTCTTTAATACGTAGAGGACTAGGAGTGAGCAAATAAGATAATCCTCACACACATATAATCATATCCTAAGTTGAGACTGGTGTTAGTGATGAGGTTATACTTAAAGTCAGAAATACCAAAGGCACTTCCTTTATTTTGGAGCCTTTCAAGCCGGCTGCGTAGAAGAGGCTTGCAAAGACAAAATATGTACTAAGGATGACCTAGTTTATGGTTGAAATTTGACTTTGGCCTTAGAGTTAGAATTAATTTAAAGCCCAGGACATGAGAGTTTTAAGAGGTAGGTATACAGCTTGATTCTGAACGTTGCCGGCCTATAATGAAGTTGCCATGATGAAAGAACATAATTCTATCAGTGGTGTTGGTGCTTCATCCATCCTGAAGCTTATCTTTAGCAATGTGACTAAGGAGTCTGTTTAAGATGCAGTTTTAGAAACACCAAAGTAATTTGAAAATAGGCCCATTTTGGCTTTTTTTTTTTTTAATTTATTGACCTAATTTTTAAAGATGCCAGACACTTTATTGTGTCCAGTTCTTTATGCTGATCTACATCCACACAATCATTGCTTTCTATTGTGTGAGTTGTAACTCCATTTTGAAATACAAAAGTTGATAAAATTTATTTTGAGAGTGAAGAAATCTGTTTGCATTATTTTACATAAACATTGCGTTAGAAGGGCCAGCTCTAAGTGTAGGCACTAGCTTCGGTCATATAAAGCCTAGAAAACCAGACGGGGAAGGATTAGATGTTGGGCAGAAGCCCTTTCTGAGACAAAGCAGCAACAGCATTTGCGTCTTTCCTTTGAATCATCTTTTCTGCGGCACAGCTAGCCTGAGTCTCCTAGGCTTGTCACCGCTGCTTTTTATCCCTGCTCTATCCCTTTTTCTGGAAGGCATACAGGGAAGATGACATGTTGCCTACAGTGCTGGGAAGTCTTGAAACAACCCTTGAGCTGAATGCAATCCTGTATTTAGTTTGGAAAACAAAAAGTGAAGGGGGGGACGTATTTGCTTGTGAACAGTTTATCCTTTTTATCTTTGGGGTTTTCTTTTTATGAATAACCTACTAAAATTAAGGTTTCTTTATGTTCTACTTTTAATATATTAATATCAAAATGTATCATCTTTATAAAATTGCATTGGATTATTTGAAAAACTATCAAGTGTCATCTTACAGATCTTTCTGTGACTAGCTTTTCTGAAAAAGTTATGGAGGTGACTTTAAATGATGGTGGTTTTCAGTATAAATGACAGATAATACTTCAAAGGTGGCCCTTTTTGGACCAGCCCCTCAGTGCATGCAGGACAGAAAACAAGCTTTGAAGGGACAATACCTTTAGTTTTGTTCAGGCAATGTTGATTTAATGTAATAGAAATATACCAAGGCAATATGTATAAGTTTCTGAAAGTGATAGTGCCCTTAACTTCAGTGTTCCTGTTTTTGTTGTGCAACTTGCATCTGATAGAGATGTGCTCAGTGTGCATTTGCATCTGAATTGTACGTGTGTTTGTTTGTCTGTTTGAATCCTGAAATACACTGCAGTAGTAAAGGTTGACAGACTTTATATTAGAATAAAATGTTATGTCCTTATTATATCGGGTCTCTAAACCCATTGAGGGTCTTCAGATGTTTTGGCTAAGACTTTTTTTTTTTCTTTTTTCTTTTATCCCTGCCCCCTCCTCATCCATTTCCTCTCGCAAGTCCTTTCAAATTTTTCTAAAACTTCTATTTATACATTTTCGTTTTCTTACTAATTTATCTGTAAATTATTCCTATATTGGTGTAAACCATCAGCCAGTGATTTGGAGCCAATAATAAAGGCCTATTGTTTACTCTCCTACAGTAAAATGGGACTTTGGGTACAGGCCAAGATGGGATAGGGATTAAAATTGGAGAGGGCAAAAGTGGCCATGACATCACTTTTAGGACGCCATCATTCCTGGGGTATAGTTGTTTCCAGTGACTTCCTAGCTAGTGACAACACTTGTGAGTAAATCATTCTTAACTTTTCATCAATACGTCTAATACATTTTAACATAACTTTAGGCAAGACTACAAGATATTCCGTGCTGTAGGTTTTCATGGAGCTGTGGACATTGGAAGCTCAGTGTTAGACTACACTTCCCAGGTCTCTTGGCTTGCCCAGGAGTAGGATTCCCTTCAGTCTGCCACATGCATTGCTTAAAAGTTAGGAAGCAAATGCGAACCAGTCCAGTCTGCAGAAGAGCTTCTGTTGGAAAATTACTGTAAATGAACTCTGTTTGTGACTTTTGATTTTGATGAACGTGCAAGTCCTTGTGGGAGAATGTTCTGTCATTTTTTTTCCTCCAAAAAAAGCCTAATAAACAGTTTGCTAGAATCCTGTCTTATAGTTTTCCTTGTAAGTATATAGCTTTAATTGTAAATGCTATAATAGAAGTTTTATTTTGGTATTTGTGACCTGCAAATTTGCATTGACCAAAACAGGTACACGGACAGATTTTAAACTCCATCTTGAACCACTGAATCTGTGAGAATTTAATGAAAAACACTGCCTGGAAAACTACGCTTCAGTTTGAAAGATCTCTGTAGACTGAAGTTAAAATTGGCTTCTAAAAGATGGAATGAATCAGTCTTAAAACTATCTAGGACCATGGCAATAGATAGATTTGTATAAATTTGTATAGATCTGTATAAATCTAAAGAGGAGAAATTATTTATTCATATAGAAGAAAATCCAGTCAAAAAATCAATCTGTTAGTCTGGGTTTTCTTTTACTGTCTTTGCCTCTGACAAAGTTAGTCTGGCAAATCTATTATAAGCCAATGAATTTATACATCAGATACATTAGATTTTAATGCTGGGACAGTTTGCCCTGATGATAATCTTTATACAAAATCTATTGGCAAAGTTTTAAGGATAAGTAATTGAAAAGCTGGGATTTGGTTCCTGGTTTTGTTGCTGTTGTTCGTTGTTTTTTGTTTGTTTTACATTAACCTGTATCTTTCAACAAAAGTATGTAATTTTCTTTCATCTAGCATCCACGTTAGCAGACTGCTGCATAAATCCCTTTTTGAGAAAACATTTCCTTCAATGGATAGCAGTGGCTGCCTCAGTTACTTCATGAAAGTATTTATTTTCAGTTATTAAATGGAATGGAACGGAACCCTGGAATGGTGGATGTAAGTATTCGGTTTTTAGCAAAGGAAGCTTTTAAAACTCATCTTTTTTTTTTTTTAAAAAAAAAAAAAAACAAACAGTAGGCCAATGAAGAAGAAAAAGTCTATTTTCCTCATCTGTTGTTGGTAACGGCAAGTATCTATTTGACTTAAATGACAGCTCATTCGGTTACAATTTTTGGGAGAAGCTGTAGGGAACTTCAGAGTGGTTTCACTTAAGTGACATGAAAATATTTTTCTAAAAGGCTCTATCCTGCAAGGATATAAATGCTTTTAGTTATCACTGTCCACGGCAATGATTGATGAGTTCACACACAAGACACTTCAGCGATTCTCAGGAACATACTATTTCTGCATAAGGTAGTGTACCATATGCTTTTATCTTGTTTAGTATATTAGAGATGCTACTTTCTAAATCAAATTCTTACTACCAGATAAACTTTCAGAAAATCACATTCTGACGACCTCATGCTTTGCCCTTTGCATCCTCTTTCATTTTCTTGGCATCTCTGCAAACTCGTAAACGCTTTCTTGTCTGTAACTTAGGGTTAATTGCACATGTTCCCCACCACTGTAAATCGCTTATATTAACGCTACCACTTGTCTGATAAAGTTTCCATGGTCTGCTGGTAGGGCCGGAACCCCGGAGAGCGGGGCGCCTGACGTGCTTGGCGGGTCGCGCTGGATGACGGCGCCGACGCAGCCCGCCGCGCCGGCGGAAGGCTGCTGGCGGGCGGGGCGGGCAAAGAAGCGTCCTCTTCCTGTCCGTAGTGTCTTCATTGGACAGCGTCTGTGGAATCTCTGGCAGGGATTGGTGGTTGCCGCTGCCGGGTCTGGAGCGCGGGGAGCGGTGGCTGGGATAGCGCTCGCTGGGCTTTGCGGGCCGCGGGAGCCCTGCTGCCGCCATGTCGTGGAGGCTGCCCAAGTGAGACGGGGGTGGTGGCGGCGGCGGGCACGGTGCTGTGCCGTGCCGCGCCGTGCGCGGGACGCCTCTGGGCTGATACGCATCGCGGCGGGTGCCGCCTGCGCTCGGCCGCTTCGCGCTGTATCCTGCGGGCGGCGGCCGGGGCGGGGAGCGCCGCGGGCGGCGAGGTGCTGGCGGGCGGCGGGGCGAACGGAGGTGGCTAGCGTAGAAACTCGGAGCTTCCGCCGCCCTATTCTTGTCCTTGTCGATGCGGGGTGCCAAGGCCGTCCGTGTGGCCTCTGCGTTCTGGCAGGGCTCCCGGAGAGGTTTTCAGCAGGGCAGCGGCAAAATGGCTTCTGGTTAACCCGTCGCTGGCTCATCTGCAATTAGCTCAAAGCGTCTTAAATTGTTTCTTTTTTCTGTCAGAGAAAGTGGAATACCGATTGTACAGTAACTTTAGATATCGTTTGCAAAATAAACCAAAGTTTACTAATCCAAGCTCTAAATAACTAGTATATGGAAAGTAATTATTTTAATTGGCAGTACTCTTAAATTAGTCCAGCAACACAGTAGGGTGGTTTTGGCATATACCAAAGGTCGTGATTATTATATATCAGTTGAAACTTGTATTATTTGATTAAAACAATTGTTAGTAACATGCATTAAATGCATGGCCAGAGATGTTTCTATCTCTTCGTGTGCAATAACGAGAGTTACGTGTATCTTCACCAAAAGGGGAACCTGGTTGATGGACGTTTGTACTGGAGATACGTAGTGTAATTACCCGGGTTAGGCTGGAGTAGCTGATTATCTTTAAAGTTTATTACAAAGTATTAATAATAGATGTCAAGATGTGAAGGTAAGGTAAGCTTAATAAATATATAGGGAACAGTTGGTTTAGCATTTCAGCTTTTGTGGATATACGCATGAAGTTATACGGAGTTAATCAGTTACAAATGGTGTTTTTTTAACCTTTTTCTTAGATGAGAAAAATTGGTGTTAGGAAAATACATGGAAATTTTGCTGCGCCAGGTATAATTAGAGATGTAACTAAATCTGGAGAATTCTTAATGTTGTTGACAAAGATAATCCGTGAGGGAAGGTAGGGCGAAATGCACAAATACTGTAGTTTAGCGCTTTATTGTAATTGGCTTAAACGAATTTATTGGCGATTAAAAAATGGCAGACAAAGTTTTCTCCTTATATAAAACTTTTTTGAATATTTTCAGGTAAATATTTTTGGAATAAAATTGTAAAACTGGGGTTTATAGGTAGCCTTATATAAAGGGGTAAAATAGATTACAAGGAAATAATAATTCTATTATTATTAAAGCCATTGTCAAATATTCCACACTTTGTCTTTCTGCAGAGATTCTGCAAGAGGATGCTTTCAATATAATATCTGTAGAGGAGAGAGAAACTACTCCCGTTTTTCCTCTTCTGACTTTTACGGCAGTCTTGGGTTGGAAGACTTCCTCCCTGTAGGTGACACTTCTGGAACAGAGGAGGATACAGACTCAGCTATCTTATATGGAACTTTGCGAGGAAGTGTTGTTGGATTACGATACTACACGGGGATTGTAAGTGCATGATAAATTATAAAGCAGAAGAAAAAGTTGTCAGCTTCAGAAAAAATATGTTTAATTAAATTTCAAAAATTCCTAGAACTTTTGACTAAGTATAATTTTGATACTTCTTTTTTTCCTAACTTGCTGTATTCAACATTCTTGACGGTAAGAATTCTTAAGTAAAGAATTCTTTACTTAATCTAAAACTTTAATTCAAAACTTAATTAAGGTAGCAAGCTTTCAAATCTGGTTTAGTTATTTTGTAGCTCTGCTTACCCACATAAGGCGAATGAAAGTGACTGAAAACAAGAAATTAGATAGGCCTTTGAACTGTTTACATGGACAAAAAGGGATGTTTATTTCCTTACAAAATGTGTTAGCAGTTGAAGGTAGTTCTTGCTCTCAGGAATACTTTTGAAATTGCTGACATATGTCAGGTAGCTCTTCTGTAATGCTTTTGGTATTTTGAATAAGTATTAGGTTATTACACTGACTGAACAGAATGCTGTACCAAATTAATCTTTAAGCTTTGTGATACTTAAGTACATGTATATTACATATTTCTGCAAATAACTTGCAACTAAATGAATGTGTTCTGGCATGTGTTTGTTTTGCTTTGGTAGGTTAATAACAATGAAATGGTTGCACTTCAGAGGGAGCCCAATAATCCTTATGATAAAAACGCGGTGAAAGTAAATAATGTGAATGGAGACCAGGTAGGCCATATAAAAAAAGAACTAGCGGCAGCATTGGCAGGCATTATGGACAACAAACTAGCATTAGTTGAAGGGTAAGTGTGAAGATTATGTTTTTGGTTCCATGAACATAAATAATGGAAACGTTTTCTGTTGCTACACTAGCAAATTCTGTAAACTATTTATAAGTATTCTCTTTTAGACAGAAATTACAGCTCTTGGTAATATGTTTAAAGCTTCATGTTTTCAGACTTTCTATTCTTCTGTTGAACTACTTGCATACAGTTCATTCTTTCCTATATATGATAAAATGTAGAGAGACTACTCAGAGCAAATTAATTCTTAAAGACTGTTGTGGAACTCTTAAATTAACTGCACGTGGTGGTTTATATAAAAGGTTTACATAGTATGAGTACTAACATCTGGAACATCCAGTGTTTTGATGAAAATAAGCACTTTGGAGTACCTCTTGCTGAAGAAATAACAAGGTTTATTATAAAAAAAACCAAACAAGTAAAAGATTACTGCTGTGGGTTTTTTCTTCCTTTTTGTCAGGGTTGTCCCTTATGGAGCAAGAAATGCTTTTACCATGCCTGTACAAATGAGCTTTTGGGGAAGAGAAGAAAACAAGAAAGCAGTGCTAGATCAGCTAAAAAGGCACGGATTTAAATTGGCTCCTCCTCTGAAAGGTAAGTCTTGAAGTTTTGGGGTTTTTTCCTTTTTAAAATATTGAGGTTGAACTTGCCACTGGTTGGAAGAAATGTTTAAGGGCTTAATCCTCATCATAGTCTTGTCATTCACAAAATGATTTTTTTTAATTTAGTTGGGGAATAATGCAGAGCCCTATTAATTTTAAACTTCATAGGAAGTATACTTTTGTGTCCTATCTTTTATGTTACCTGCCAGCAATTGGAGAAGCATTTGAGCAACCTCAGAAATATACTCGATACCATAAGTTCCTTAAAAATCTATAATGATTCCCTGCATTTCTCCAGACTTGAAAAAAAAATTTTTTAAGAAAGGTTAGACCTTTTCATAAGGTAAGGGTTTCAGGGACAGGGCTGCTTTTCAGCAGAGTGCTAGGACGTGTATCCTACTAGTGAGGTGTGAGCAAATAGAGATGAGATGTCTCTGAGCAAATGAGCTTAGCAGACCTGATGCTTTGCAGAGCCAGCCTCGCACAAAAAGCACCCATGCTCTTGGAACTAGGCTTTGTGGAAGCAGTGGTAGTCAGGAGTAAGGATGCATGTAGAAATAAACACTTGGTGAGGGATAGATCTGTTTTACGTATAGCAAGATTTCAGTTTTTATCTTACAGGTTCTATTGCACATAGTTAACAGAAAAAGAGTTTGGAGTAAAAAAAGCATTTTGTGTTATCAGTCATCATACTGTTACCAAGTCAAATTTCATGTAACAACAATTTTTAAGAAACATGGTTGTCATCTCGAAGGATCCCAACCCATAGCTCATTGCCTGTGAGTCTTATGAAGCTTTGTGGAAAGCCGTTGTGGCCCATTGAAAGTAAATGAGGCTAAAAGACAAATGCTGAAAGATACTGTCTTATAGCCCACAATCTGATCAGCTTTGTTACTCATGAGCCAGTGAAGGTTGAGACTGGGAAGTCATCATACTGCTGTGTTTCAAAATACTATCTTTTTAATGGCAAGTAGGTTCAGAATGTGGTTTTGGATCAAAGTGGATTTCTGGGAGAGCTGGTCCAAGTTATAGCGCTCCGGTTCATGCTGCTGTGCAGTTGACAACTGAACAGGTTTGCATTTCATACTTAACCACCTGGAAGTTGGAATTTTAACAGTGGGGGCCTTTAACTTTTTCATTAATAAAACAGTGCTTGTGAAGTGGAAGTCTGTTGCTTTTTTTTTCTTTCCTGAACCAAGATTTGCTCTGAAGTCATCTTGAACTTTTGAGCTTTTTCATTTTTATACTGTAAGCGGGCGTTTCAGCTGTGACAGCCTTGAGTCCCATGTAGTTTTGGGAGGTTTTGGTTGTTCAAGAATTTTTTTACATTGTTGTGGTGGTGTGTTTTGTTTTTCTCTGTTCTAATGCTTTACCGGATAACTATGTTAAGTTCTCAAATGAAAATAAAAACAGACTTCCAGGCTTCTTATCTTCAGATTTGGCCCAGAGTGATAAGTGAAGGGTTGGGTGGTGGTTTGTTTTTGGTTTTGCTTTTTGTTTGTTCTTTGAAATAAGAGTGAAGTAGTTGCTTTAGTGAGTGTTGTGCAACGATGTGAAATCCCTTCTCAAGCTCTCTTGTATTGGCATGTGTTTGTCTTGGGAAAAACGGAACTTGATTTTTATATAGCAGTAGCTAACAAACATATTCCAGCAAATCAGGTCTAAAGTGGTAGACTTATCTATACTGATTACCACATGACAGGTAATTGTAATTTAATAGAGTCATTGATTATTTAGTGAGTTATTTTTAATGGCAATAATTTTAATTGCAATTTTTGTGTTCATTTATGCAGCTTAAAAGTGAATTTGACAAATTGTTTGAGGATCTGAAAGAAGATGATAAAACTTGTGAAATGGAAGGAGCAGAGGTATTTCTTAAGCTAGAAACCATTTTCTGTAAAAGTATAAATACTCAAACATCTAGGTGCATATTTAGCTTTGTTGTCTGGACAAGAAATGCTTGAATCAGAAAAAAAAATTAGTAGATACAAAGGACTTTATAAAAAAATTTTTCTTCCAAAAACGGAATGTCATATTTAATATGTGAATAGCGCATAATGTATCTCTTTAATTTGCAGGCTGTTGGCACACTCTTGCTTCCCCATCAAAAGCAGGCATTAGCCTGGATGGTTTCACGTGAGAACAGTACTGATTTGCCACCGTTTTGGGAAGAGAGAAGTAACTTCTATTACAATATACTTACAAATTTTGCAGAAAAGCAGCAACCTAAAAATGTTCTTGGAGGAATACTGGCTGATGATATGGGACTGGTAATAATACTTACCAAGCTTGAATTTTTTTTATACAGAACGTCTGTCTGTGCATGTTTCTTGATTGGTTGGTCATGTGATTCTTTTTAATCTGTGGAAAAAATGACATTCTTTTCTGTTATGCAGGGTAAAACACTTACTACTATTGCATTGATTCTCACAAATTTTCAAGATGGCAAGCCTCTTCCTGTTGAAAAGATCACAAGTGATAAGTTTTATGAGGTGAGATGAAAGAAAAAGATTGTTTTAACAGAGTTAATATAGCAGTTAATAAAAAACCCTGTGCCTAATAACTTTCTATATGATGAAGTTTGCATACATTTTGTAGAAAAAGTTATTCAAGTTGATCGAATAAGAGGAAGAATAGGGTAGATTAGTTGAAGGTAGGTGGACTATGTTACTTCAGAGTTTATAATTGAGCTGTAGACTGTTTTATCTTAGGAATGTATGCTTAAGTACACTCCATGGAAGAATTTATAAAGGCATAAACACTTTCAATGTTAAGTTTTATAAATTCTTAAGTTTCTTATAAGTTTCTCCTATAGGCAAGTTGTGACTGCACAAATAGAAGTGGTGTTTTTTTCTGGCGCTGTGCATGCATAGTTCCTGTGTGATTTGGAGGAAGTGCCTGAAACAACCACAATAGCGAGCAGAGGGTCTTGATATAAAGTGCATAAATAAATAAAGAAGTCTCGGTTTATATTTTTGCCAAATACTTGAAGTGAAGAGAGGAGGGGAAGCTACAGTTAGTGAAGTAACACCAATGTGCAAACTCTTAGGTAGTGTAGTTCAAGTACATTTTGCTTTCGTTACGATATGATTTTCAAGATAATGAAATAAACTAAATGCTAGGATTAGGTGATTTATTATGCAATATTCCCTGACAGTATTAAGACTGGGGGTTTTGTTTCGTTTTACCGTACTTGTCTAAATTTAACAAAATAATGCTTTGTGTTTGACCTCAGAATGTTACCTGGGAAATGCTATTAGTGTGTTTTCTTTCTAGGGCAGCTGTGTAGACTGAGTTTCTCTCCTCTGCCTCTCTACAGTTTCATTTGAACTCTGTATGTGGCTACTGGAAAAAAAAAAAAAGTATAGCTTTTTCAGCACCTTTAAGTGACTGACTTGCCACTAAGCAAGTCTTTCATATTTCAGAGCAGTAATTAATCACTGGTCAGATTAGTGTCATAATGTTATTGGCGTCTTTTCCAGTAGCTACATTACAGAATAAAAGTTTCCATTCCTCAATAGGAATCTGGTACTAACAGCATGAACAACGTTGGACGCAGACTATGTAAAGGTGACAGCAAACTATTAAAAAGTCCAGTAATGTTTGCATGATAATTAATGTTGTTAGCTGGGGTACTCTTAGTCTGTGGTCAGTGCTAGTCTTCACAAACTCTTGAGAAGCTAAGTATCTCAGAAGTATTTAAAACATACCTTTAAAGATGTTTCAGTTGACATGTGAAAAGATTAAGTGCCTTGTGAGAAAGTTGCACCCTGCCTGGAAAGTTACCACATCCAGGAAATAGATTCTGGGTTCCTTTTGCTTTCCTTTTTCCTTCCTTGTAGATAAAACAGGAGCACTTATGCATCGGTTAGAATCTTGTTTATTTGAACAGTAAACATTAGTACTTAAACTGTAATTAGGTTCTGTATTAAGTCACTTTTTTTTGTTTAAATATTTTTAAGTAATGAGCAAATGACAAGTATTTAGAAGGATTTTATCACACCTGGAGTTTTCAGGTTGAATTGGGAGAATTTATAGATGTGTATGAAGAATTATACTTGCTGTTAGTATGTTTTGTAACTCATCATGCTCTTGAAAATGACTGAAGAAATGTATGGGTCTTGAAGTTTTCTTGCAGTAACTTTCCCTCGCTGTCGTCCCGTGCAAGGAATTTTAATACGGATGGCCTAACTGATAGTACAAGAGAAATGAAAGGAACTGATAAGGAGAGAACACATTAGTATGAACTGCCTCTGGTGAAATTTATTTTTATCAGTACTCTGGAAGGGAGAAAATGCAGACTTTCATGGTGGTCAATATGTGTCACCAGAAAATTAGAACCTTTACCAAAGTTGAAATGCGTAGTAGCATCCAAGATACTTATTTATTTTTTTCCAGAGCATCAAGCATTTTAACAAGATACTATTTACAGCAGTGAGAGAAGAGCCTGTTTCTACTATTATTTAATCTGAAAAAGTGATGATAATGTCTTTCAAACCCTTACACCCCCCCACCCCTATTTCTCATTCTATTGTACATTAAATTGGTACCTATTTCTTGAGTCTTTGCAAGTTTTGCCATCTTCAGGATTGTATTAAATCTTTTTTAATATATTAAAAAAAAAAAAATCTTTGCTAAAGTTTAAATCTGGAATTCAAACACGAATTTACTTACCTGAGTTACAGCAAAACTCTTTCTGCAAGTGCTGTTGCTTTCAGTTTCGAAATTAACTCTGTCCTAATGCGTTTTCTTTTTTGCATTCGCTTCTGATATGCTATTAATGGCAGAGCGCAGAGTGATGTTTTGTTCACTACCTGATAGAAGACCTTTAAAAAAAAAAACCAATAAAACAACCTCCCCTGCAGCCCCCTCAAATGCCCCACATGTGCATCTGTGATGTTACCACATTTTTTCTGTTAACGTTGCTGTTACTCATTTAGTTTTAGGCAATGTAGAAATCATTAATTAGTAAGGTTTGACCCATAAAAAACCTTTACCATTATTTAAAACTTCTTTATAGAACTTTACCCTTACTGTTAACAGTACAATGCTTACATTTGGTTTTTCCTCTTTCCTTGACAGTTTGTTTTTGACCAGCTGCAAACTCAGTACACGTTTTATGACTTTGTAAATATTTAAAATTGTTTTAAGTGTATTTGTATTTTTCATTTGTGATCGCAGTATCAGTAGTACTTATCCCATGCAGAACTAAGGTTGTTTCAAAGGACGTTTGTACTTGTTCAAGTTATGCTAACGTTGGTTTGATAACCAAGCTGAAGACTACGTATATTTTTCATAAATACCAATTTCTTCTTTATGAAGACTCTAGCAATGTGATGGAGCCTGGTGTTTCTAAAGTAAAAAAGTTTGAAACTACTCCGTTGAAATCCTCAAGTTGTCTTCCAAAAAGGTAGATAGCTGGAATAATCTTTTTCTTTTTGTTGGTTTGCTACATAGATTTTGAGTAAGAATAAAGTGGTACTTGGTTATGATTAACCTTAGCCTAAAATGTGTTCCGACTCTCTCCTTACCTTTCAGTATGCTATACTTCTGCTTACATTTGTCATAAGTGTTCTGTATCTGTGTTGCACTTTGGAATATATTAAAAAAGCATTAACTCATTCTACGTGGCTTGCATGACTGCATGCTTGGATGTCTCCTTCAGTAGTAAAGGTGTCTAATAACATCAATGTGTGTCATCTAAAAAACTGGCTGTGAAGTAATCTTTCTTCTAGTATCAATGGGGATTTTAAGTGGTTCAGAAATGCTTTGGAGGCATGCTTCTGACAGAGAGACAGTTTTGAGCTGATGAAGTTGTGAAGCTTTCTAACGTGTTTGAACCTTCCCACCACACTAGCCTCTTAAAATTGATGTGAACTTCAGCGATAATCTATACCAAGTTTTACAAGCATCATTCACCCTTGCAGCTCTGTGTTCTGTACTTTCCCTTTTTCTAACCCTTCTAAAGAGAAAATTTTCAAATCACAGTGGTATCTTATTTGCAATATCAAGTTCATTTGCTTTATGCTCTTGAGATTTAATATGTAAATTCAAGCAGTAGTAGAGTTGTAGGGTTTGGTTTTTTTCTTTCTTAATGATGATGTCTTAGAGATAAAGCCAAGAAACCCAGATATTCAGGAAGCAGTGACTTGGGAGAGTCTGAAGAATGGCTACTGCAACAAACGGAAAGTAAGTTGCAAGGAATTTTTTTTTAATTGGTTACTGTAACACCTGGTGTCTTCCTTTCTGAAGCCAAACTGAATAGGATTTCTGATTAACTGGAAGAGGAATTAACTAAACTACTTGGGGGTTTTTTGTTTGTTTCTTTGTTTTTTATGCAACCAAAATTTGTAAGCAGAAAATTTTAGAAATTGCTGAACAGGAAAGCAATGTTTTAGTCCTAAGTGTTGTAGTTTGTTTCCTTAGCCTGTTACACCACCACTGGTTCAGCTATGAGCAGGGTCAAACGCGTGGTGAAAAACAGAATTGCTAAGATTTTTAGAATTTGACATAGACTTGTTGTCAGGGCACTAGGGTTGGAAAAACAAATTCGGAAAATTAAGTGTTATTAAATCTTTTGTGGTAAATACCTGAAATGTGATCATGAAGAGGCAAGAACGTGTCATTTGTTGAACTAAGTATCTTGCATGGAAAAAAAATAAAGGGCTACAGGTACTCTGGAGTAAGCAGTTAAGTTTAGGTTTGAAGTACTTGGAGTGAAACCTGTGCTATACGTTTTTGGTGTGGGTTTTTTTTTTTTTTTTTTTAAATGACTGGTAAACTGCATTCCTCTGAAGATTCATAACCTGAAATAGATGTATAAGATACTATATTTCTGCACACATGCCTGTCAGAGTTCAAGGAGCGTCTGGACGATGCTCTTAGCCACATGGTTTAGTTTTACATAGGACTTGACGATCCTTATAGGTCCCTTCCAACTTGAGATATTCTACATTATTGTATTGGAGAGGAGAAGTAATTTGGTTAACAGGTTTGACTTTTATGAAGCATGTCATAAAAATAAATACACGCACACGCTCTGCATGGTGTGAAAAATCTGTCTGGCTTTTTGCAGCAACTTCCTGTGTTATCCAAGAAGATACAGGTTTTGCATCTGTTCTTCTATCTTCATCTACTTGCCTAAAAAGACAAATAAAGAGAAAAGGTAATGAAGGGATAAACAGATAATATTAATTTCTGAGGTTTTTTTAAGCTGAAGTATTGTACATATTTGACTTAATAAATGAAGCTTATGTCTTTGTAAATTGCTTTGATGCTGTTCAGGTAAAGAAATTTAGAAAGGACTTCAGGGAACCATAAGTTTCTTGAACTCCTACTTTGCTTTAAAGTAAACTGCTACGCCACTAAATATGACCTGTTTTCTCAGGTACCACTAGCATTCAGTCAGTTGAGAAGAAATATTCTGATGATGGCCCCAGAGCAACACTGATTGTATGTCCACTGTCTGTCCTAAGCAACTGGATTGTAAGTGCTAAGCTGTTTTAATGTGTAAATGTGATATATGTTGATTATGATGCTGTAGAAATAGTACTCCCTGTAGTCTCTCATGCTAGTGAAAGGTCATGGTTTTCCTTTTTTATGAAACAAAGCTGCTTTCACAAGGAAGATTTATTTGATAGCAATTTAAAAACTGGAGTAGTATTGTAATGAGAGTGCAGTTCCATGAGTAGCGAGCTCACCGCTATCAGAAAGAATGAGCTCACTTCCATTCCCTGCTTTTGACTAAGCAGATTTACTTTGGCACTTCTGGAACTCGTGTGATTTAACTTCTTAAACCAGATGAGGACGGTGGAGAGTGGTCCTTCTTCTTGCATGCTCAGAATAAAATGTTACTGTTCTTTATTGATAATGCATGTGACATTTCATTTGCTAGAGGTGTTCGGTAATTTGGCAGTCTTGTTGGTGATTTGTGGGAGTAGGTCTGCTAGAGTGAACAGGCTGAAGGGCCCTTCTAGCTCTGTCTCTGCATGAGTTAAATTTTTTTGTTTTCATGACATTTTGAATACAAGTATTAAGGGGATATCTTTAACTTTCAAGTTATGTTTTATTTGGAAGCTTTTGCTATCTGGGGTTAGAACATTAATAAGAAAAGGAAACAATGTTAGACTGTAGGTAAAACATTGAAATCATATAATTGGGAAACATCAAATAGTGTAAAAAAAAAAAGTACTCTCTTGTCAATTCAAAACCAAATTAACTATTTAAAAAGAAAACTTGCGAGTCTGGTGCTTCAGAAATCAAATTGTTGATTTTTATTGGCTGTCGAGATTACTGTATGCTGAGTGCTTCACAGAACAAATGTAGGGAATATAACCACTGGTTTTAAAATGAATACTTCGACAATTGTGCCGTCATTTAGGTTAAAACTTACGTGGTTAACTCGGTAAGGGGAAGAAGCTGTAAATGAACAATGAAAGAATAAACAAAGAGAAGATGATGGTAGAAAGTGAAAAAGAACATAAAAGCTCTTCTGTTACAGTTTGGGAGGATCAGGGGATTTTGAAGTGCATATACCATCAGGATGTGAATTAACACTGTGCAAGAAGTAGAGCTAGAGTTACCAGAATGTGATACTGTGTCTGTTACTAATGACTGAGGTGACTACTTCTGGTCCCTCTTCTCACCTGGGTGGAGAGGTAAAAATTCAAAATTCAAATTGCTTTTGTTATATAAGTGAATGTAGAATGTCACAGAGCTGGAGGAAGTGGTTTTTAGTTAAGGCAACTTACAAGAATTTTATTCTAACAATTATGTAGTAACACAGTATTTTTTGGATGACTTCTGACAACTTTTCTTTCAGGACCAGTTTGAACAACATATCCACCGAGATTTTCATGTAAATATTTATGTTTATTATGGTTCTGACCGTAGCAAAGACCCATCAGTTCTTTCAGAACAAGACATTGTACTGACAACATACAACATCTTAGCTACTGATTACGGAGTAAGTAAATGAGAAAAAGTGTTCTTTGAAGATCCCTTACTGTTCAAGACTCCTGGTATTTGGGCTAATGATGGCAGTATATTCAAGTGCTATTCTGGTAGGCAATCAAAAGGTTGTAAGTGTAGTTTCGAGTTTGCTTTGCATACTTTCTTATGGGTTTGCTGTGGTAACGAAGGAAGTTTTTTATTGCTTGCTCCTCTAGAGAAAATTATTTGGCTGCAATTATGGCAGCCTGAGGAAGAGACTTTTTAAGGATAGAAAAGGATGGCAAGTATGTAAATCTCCCCACGTCTCAGTGGCATGAGGCTCCCATTTCTGCCTTCCCCTATCAAATTCAAAGAATACGGAGCATATAAAAACGTAATTCCATAGTTCTTGCTGCACATGGACTGCAGCCAAGTAGCTCATTGCATGAGATGTATTTGTAAAGCGATGTTTAAATAGAAATTCCAGCCATTTTAAAAGCCTGAAGATTACGTCTTTAAGTATAATATAAACTTTTAAATTTCTCTCTGATCCATTTTCCATATCTATGTGTCTTTGAAGCCTTTCTTCTTTTCAGGCTTAGCTTATTTTTGCTGTAGCTCATTCCTCAATATTCAAGTATCAGAAGACTGGTAACATTTTCCAGGAATCATTAAATCTAAAAGAAGGAATGCCTCATTCTTAGTTTTGCTCTTCTATGCTGATAAATAAACGAAATGCGAACAAATACTATCCATTATTAATTGTAGAATTGTTATATTAATAGCTTGCTTAATCCAAATTGCAAAAAAAGGATTTTAATTTGAGTCAAAGATTAAAAAAATACTGTGTTTCAGATCAGAGGTGACAGCCCTTTACACAAAGTCAAGTGGCTGAGAATTGTGTTGGATGAGGGGCACACTATACGAAATCCAAACGCTCAGCAAACTAAAGCTGCCTTAAATCTGGAGGGACACAGAAGATGGGTACTTACAGGTAAAATATTTGACACCAGAGGAAATGCAGTGCAAATCATCTTAGTATAGCACCATCTTGTGTTTCCCACTTGGTGTTTCCACTTTGGCTTTTTCTGGGAGATGGTTAATGTCTGTCTGTGTCAGATTCATTTGGAATGTTTTTTTAACTTGTCTTTTGAGCAGTGATGTCTTCTTTTAGTTTTTTTTATTTTGTTTGCTTGGTTTTGTGGTTTTGTTGTTTGTGTTTTTTTGGTTTTTTAGTTTCTATTTTTATTCAGTTCATAAACACAAATTTTAAAATAACTTTTGATACACAGGTTTGGTGGAAGTGCAAGTAAAAACGGACCTGTTTATGAACTGGCATGTTAAGTCTGATTAGAAGCTCACACTCTTACGTACTTATTCGAACCTCAGTAGCTTTGTGAAATGTAATAGTCATCCTAGAAACTGCCAGGGACCGTGCAAGCATATGATCCTTAAGTGTAATTTAAAGATGATCATGATGTAACCACTGCTGGTGAAGCTGAAATGGAAGGATTAACGTCCAAGTCTTCCTAGCACTGACAGCTGCAGTTTTCTCACTTTCATATATTTTTAAGAAAATAATATTTATTATACTTAATGACACGTCAGCCTACTTATGAGAGACCTTGTCCATAGTGTATGGTTTGGAGAAAGCACAGAACTTTAACTAAAATTTTGTGGTTTTTAGTTTCTTTGATGTTTTACAATCTTTTTTTGTTTGTTTGTTTTCTGTTCAGGCACTCCTATTCAGAATTCTGTAAAAGATTTGTGGTCTCTTATTTCCTTCTTAAAACTGAAACCTTTTACTGATCGAGAGTGGTGGCACAGAACAATTCAACGTCCAGTCACAATGGGAACTCCAGGAGGACTTGGGTATGAAGTGTTCCCAAAGGGTTTGTGAACGAGTATGACTGGCAGTGCTTGGGCAATGTGACAAATTAGTGTTTCACGTTTAAAATTGAAATGCATGTGTCATCAGTTCTTATTTCAATTTTTTTTTAGTTCAAATTAATATTAAATAATTCTAATTATTTAATATTTTAGATTAATGAATTATATTGTAATGTAATGCTGGGTAATGTATTGTCTATATACGTATTTTTAGGCGTTTACAGTCTCTGATTAGGAGTATTACCCTTAGAAGAACTAAAACAAGTAAAGTTAAGGGAAAACCCGTTTTGGAGTTACCAGAACGTAAAGTACTTATTCAGCATGTTACGCTTACAGAGGAAGAGAGACAAATCTATCAGTCTGTGAAGAAGGAGGGCAGAGCTGCTATTAGCAGGTAAGTAGAAGGCTTTCTTAATCTTGAAGGTTGAAGTTTGGTATCACAAATTTGTGTTTTGGAAGTTTTGATTACGTTAGCTCTAGAAGCAGAGTGTGTCAGTTTGTATGCCATAAGCCAATAACTGCAAATTAGCATAGCGTCAGTTCAGTTCTGAAGAGACTGTTGCAGAACTATATATTAGAAGTTCTGTCTTGCGAGAAACAGAAAGGGATGCCAGGTACATAAAGAATGACCTTACAATTTTTGTCACCATGTGTTAGAATTTCTTCTAGTAGATCATGCTACTGGTAGCATTCTGTACCTTGTTTCAGAAGAGGATTTGAGAAAATATATTCAAAAAGGAAAGTGAAAAATCAGAACATCATTCTAACAGCTAAACTTGATCACTTGATGTCATATGTTACTTCAGGCTGTAGCATTTCACACTAACGATAAAACTCTTGTTCAGATTTTTCAGTGAAGGGACTGTACTAGCTCACTATGCTGACATCCTTGGTGTCCTGCTCAGATTGAGGCAGCTTTGTTGTCATCCTCATCTTTGTATAAATACATCTTCTAGTTTTTCAGCTGGTGAGTGAATGCTTTTGGTTCCTGTGTTTCTAAAAACAGGACTTGCACTTTGTATTCAAGAACAGAAACACGTTTGTGTGCTTACCAAGCTTTCTAGCTTCAGCCTTCCTCTTTTCAGCTTGGATTATTGAACTTTTAGCTTTGTTTGAATATATTTGAGAAGTGGGTACTCAAGCATATACTCAAATATGAACAAAAGCAATTAAATATGAGTAGTACAAAGGCTAGAAGCAGGAGTTAATAAGCTTTGACAGCCCATACAGAAATGACCGAAGAGGACTTCTGCAGAGCCAAATGCAGAAGGCTTGTTAAAAGGCAGTGTATCTGTTGTAATAATTTACAGAAGTGCTTTTACAGCAAATTTTTTTTCTTTGCCTCGTGAGAGAAGATGTAGAGGGGCTTTGGGGAATGGCTTGTAGATTGCTAGCCGTGTCAGCAGAACCATTGCCTCTTCAGCAGAAGAGGAAACTGTTGACTCTGTAACAGCTGTTAGGAAGGGTGAACACAGACGACTGAAGGGAGAGTGAAATTTTATTTTTGACAAGGCAGAACTGTACAGCTGCATAGTGTTAAAAATTATATGCATTTCTTTCAGAAGAAAGTATAGTCTGTTTGAAATACTCTAAATTTGAGAATTCTCAAGTTTAGTATTTTGAAGAATCCTATTTTGAGATGCCATTGGTATAGGGGTGATTTTTCAGGAAACTGAAAGACCGATGAGATATGGTCAGAGCTTTTTTTAGAAGGTTTTCATTTATCTTCCTGAAAAATACAGGAGAAATGATTGGATAATTGTTCAATAATTATTTAGAAATTAATTAGTAACTAGTAAGTATGATTTGAATTTCTTTACTTAAAAAATAAAGCAATCTTAACTATAGTGTCATCTCCGTAGTATTGTTACTACTTGAACAGTTGTCATATGACAATTGCTTGTTCCCATTAGGCATTGTGTCGCACGTGTACTTATCACAGAGCATGCAGTTGAGGTTCTTTGAATTCTAATTACCATTTTTCCGAGTAAGATTACTCTTAATGTGTTTCAGAATAGTAGGTCGGAATTTTCTGTAGTATTTGGCAGCTTGTGGTTTTATACATTGTAGACTATATCCTCATTGTGTATAAACTGTCCCAATTGCATTTTGATCAATAGAACTGTGCTGATGTGTGCCAGGTCAGAGTGTTTCCTGTATGGAAATCTGTTTTTAAGTATCTTTCTATATTTGCAGATAATAAAACTCCTGAAGAACTGCATGAGACATTAGTGAGTAAAATGAAGTTGGTTCTGAGCTCTGGTTCAGATGAAGAATGTGCAGTTTGCTTAGAATCACTGTCATTTCCTGTGATCACACGCTGCGCGCATGTGTTTTGTAAGCCATGTATTTTTGAAGTCATCAGAAGCGAACAGGTTGGTTGTTCTATGGTTACAGTTAATTGTAATAGCTATTCAAAAGCAATGAACTGGTATCACCAGAAGGCCATTTAGCTATTGTTCTTCTAAATCATAAATGGTGAACAGTTTATAACCTAGCTGATAACTAGGTTTACAAACTATTGGCCTGAAGTCAAACTACGGAGAGAGTAGCTGTCAAACTGAACAGTGTTAAGATCCATCAGTATTTTCAAAGACCTTTTCCCTAGTTCTCACCTTTCTTCGTCCCTAGGGTAAATGTGATGGCATCCAGTGCAGCATTGTATACCTCCATATGGCTGGATGTCTCTTCACTGCTTGGATGTGATGTGATGCGATGCATGTATATATTGTTGTGCTTAAAAGAGACCAAGTTGACTGTTGAACTAAAATCATGTCTACTTTTCTTATTCCAAGCTGATAACCTTCTACGGTGAAATAGCTGCCTTGCTAGAGGGCCATCTTCATGGCCCTTCTCTGGATTCTCTCCAGAATAAGCTTGTGGATGAGCGTCTTTTGATTGTTTTTTTTTGAAAAACATAGTATTTATTTTTCTTGTGCACTTCTAAGCTATACTTTTCCTTTTTGTTTGTCCTTTCCTTTCTAGGGCAATCTGATAGTGTGGTAGTCTCACCATCTGTATCCAGTGCTGCTGCACTTCCTCTCTGGAATTGTTCTGCCTCCTACTCAACTACAGTAGGGCTGCAAGTGCCAGGCTAACCCTAGGTGGTGTTCTTTATAGGAGGCAGCAGGGGACAAATGAGTCCCTGCTTGTGTGTCGTGGTTTAACCCCAGCCAGCAAAAAATAAACTCCACGCAGCCGCTCGATCACCCCCCCCAGTGGGATGGGGGAGAGAATCGGGAGGGCACAAGTAGGAAGGCTCCCGGGTTGAGATAAAAACAGTTTAATAATGGAAATAAAACTAAATAGAACAGTAATAACAATGAGAACAACAATAACAGAATACACAAAACACGCAATGCACAACGCAACCGACCGCTGACCGAGTGTCACGAACGGGGGGCGAGCCCCCCCCCCCCCACCACCTGGTTTTTATACTGAGCATGATGTCACATGGTATAGAATACCCCATTGGCCAGCTGGGTCCACCACCCCGGCTGTGCTCCCCCCTCCCGGTGCAAGCATCACCCAGCAACAGCCAAAGCATCAGTGGGCCATCAACGCTCCTTTCACACCGAACCCAAAACACAGCACACCCCCCAAGCTGCTGGGAAGAAAGTTAACCCTGTCCCAGCTGGAACCAGGACATTGTGCCTAATCAGTCAACCAAACAAGACAAAGGTAGGAAGTGTTGTCTGTCTGGCATGTAGATTGACTTTGTTTCATTGCCAGACATGCAAGGTTCTGATGCAGATATCCCAGTCAAGAGTCCCTGAGAATTTAGTGATGTGAAATTATTCTCGCAGGAAAGAGCACTTGCAGAGGCCTTTTTCCAGTGCAGAGGTTCTTGATGTGTCTGTAGCAGATTCGGTGCCCCTACTCAACCTTCAGGTGTATTTAGGCATGCAGAGAAATAAATCGGGTTATGATGTGATGGAACCTGTATTACTTGACTGTACAGTCAAGTTATTCACTATGCGTTGCCTAGAAAGGACCTTGAAATCTGTACAACTAGGGCCTTTGTCCAATCCCACATTGTTCCATAGATTGCTTTCATAGTAGTGAACTCTGAAAGGAGGTGGCTGTAGATTCTGCTCTTTTGAAGTTGAACTATCGTGAGTTTATAAACCAGTGAGTGAGTAAGCCTTTCTTATGTTCAGAATTATTCCTGATTTAAATAAATTTCCAAGGAATTTTTTGCAGCTTCCAGCCAAAACACTGACAGACATCTAAATTCCAGAGTTGGGGAATTCAGTATTTCCACAGGATAGGTATTTGTCCTAGTGCTGCATCTCAGTTGGGTAGTTCCTGTGCCTGAATGGTTACAGTGCAACTCTCTCCTAGTAAATAGCTTGGGAAAGTACTTTACTTACCACCTTAAAAACACAGCAAACCAACAAACACATACCCCCTCCCCCAAAACAGCTTGGGTTCAAACAGGATTCTTCCAGGCAAGATGCCTGTGGTTTCCATTATTAATACAAATGAGAGCATTAAGCCATCAGTGAGGAATGGAATGTGAAGCTGCTTTGTGTGAAGATTCTGTTTCTTGAAAGGATATCTTTATTGCTGCAATTAATTCATGTATGCAGACTATGACTGCCAGCCTCTTTAATTGGCTAGAGGTTCATTCTAGATTAGCAGCGCCCAGTATTCATCTGCTTTGTGAGGTCTGCTTTGCAGCCTGTCTAAAGATCCCTTGGTTCTGTGGCCAGATTGCTATATAAACCAGTTAGCTAATTCTAAAGGGTTGCTCTGTTATGCAAAAGCTTTTCGCATCTGTCACTCTGTCACTTTTGCTTCGCAAAGTTGTGTATTTGTATAGTGCACACAGTGTTTTGTTAAATTTTGTGAGTACTCCTATGGAAGTGCTATTGTATAAATTCTAAATTTTGCCTTATCTAGAGTATGCTTCAGAGAAAAAAGCTTTTGGTGTTAAATTATGTCTCATTTCTCATGTCTGTTGGGGGAAAAAGAAAAGAGACCCTGTGTCTGGCCCTGACAAAGCATATTTCATCAGACTGCTATTATTTCTGTGCAGGCTTTGAAGAAAAAGGGTAAAAGGTCATTCTTTGTTTGTAACTAAGAAGGATCTTGTCTTTGAAAGATGGTTTATTTTTCTGATATTTTAAATAGTCTTCTCCCCATAGCCCAATTTGCTTGCTTTTAAATCTTGAGCTGCTTATTTCAAGTATAATATGCTCAGAAAGAAGACCACTTTTAAGAAAGGCTCAGTGTTTTTAAAACCTTAATGTTCTCAAAAATAAAATATTTTGATTGTTATGTCAGAAATGAAAAAGCAGTGTGCTACAAGAATGAATGTACTCCTTGAGGATTTTTTGTATGAACAGCAATATAATTTCATAAAAGGTGCTTTGTAAAGGTGATCTTTAGTACTCGCTATAAATAATTTGATTTAATGTGTTTCTTCTAACATTATTTGGGCTTTTTCGTAGCCAAATGCCAAATGCCCTCTCTGTAGGAATGAGCTTCGAGTAGAGCACTTGGTGGAATGTCCCCTAGAAGAGGAAATAGACTCCAGTTATGGAAAGAAGTCTGATCAGGAGTGGGTATCCAGTTCAAAGGTACATTCCATTGTGTTTTACTTGGCTTTCATTATGGTTTTGTAGAGCAGTCTCTAGAATTTTTATGTAAATATGCTGAACATACTTTACATATGCATAACATACTTTAAATTATTATTTAAAAGTCTGCACAGCATGTCTAGCTAGCACGGGAGAAAATACATAGTAAAATCTCATCACAAACAAATTTTGCAGCAGGGAAACAAGACAAAAGGAGTGCCAGTTGTTATTTGATGCTAGTCATTGTGCAGTACATAAATGTGTATTAATTAAATAAAACTTTCGGTAAAAGAGCTGTTGTTTTGCGTTTTGTTTCTGTTTCTGAAGATAGAGTAGTTCTATAACCACTGAAACTATTCAGCTCTTAATTTACTTTTGGAAACTAAAAATCTAAATAAATCCTTCTTTCTTAAAACTTGTCTAAAGAATATCTATTCTGCTCTAGAGGGGAAAACTAAATGGGCATCATATGTTCAGTATAACACTTGTTAAGTAAACTAGTGAGATATTTTTATTTTACTTTGCACACCTGTTTCTCAAGGTCTACCACATAATTTTTTGCCTCACCTTCATTGTGCATTTGCTGCCAAAAATGAAATCTTCCTGCTTGTACTTCGACCTTTTTGTTTTGAGATTGCTTTTCTGAAACATTAAATTTTTAATTTTAATTTGTAATGAAGTTATTGTTCTTTCAAAAGTTGGTTATAAATTTATTCCCTAAAAATCTTTCTGTGGAGACCTAAGAACTAATTTAGGATATTGTGCTCTAGAATAAATTAAGATTTTTTTTTTAATTTTTTTTTTTTCTTTTTTACCTGGTGCAGTTAGTTGCATTCTCTAGTTTGTGGTTCTTTACCTCATCATAGCTAAACTTTATATGAGAAAACTGGCAAGGTTCTTCTGCCTCAGATCCAATTCCTTGCTCCTTCTGTTGTCATGTTGGTCCCAAGAGTGCTTCTGGTGCCTCCTTATCCTCTGTCATACCTAGCCAAGGGTCTTGCATAGCTTGCCTGAATATTCCTGGGGGAAGCCTTTCTCGCTTCTTGAGTATTGCTACAGTAGAGCACTCGCCTTGTGGCTGTGCCTTGCTTAAGTCTTGCTTTTCAGAGTTCCAGTACTCTATTTTTTTTCCATATACCGTGGAAGTTGGGAGACTTGTTGACTCCTGACAGTGGGAAGTGTGTCTGGAAGACGGGTTTGTGAATCCTCTTCCCCAAAGCACCATCGCCCTGTAGTTCGGGACCGTTAACAGTGTTCAACCCTTAGTTTCTTTTCGAAACAAAAAGAAACCCTACCCACAGAATTTAAGATCGGTTTGTTTAAAAGGTATTATTGAACAGTGATTTCTCAATTGACGTGAACTTTATCAAAGCACTTGTAGGAGTGGAATCTAACCAAGTCAGAATAAGCTGCATAAGTCTTCATTTGATTTCAGATAAATGCTCTCATGCATGCTTTGGTAGAACTACGGAGGAATAATCCAACTGCTAAATGTCTGATTGTTTCTCAGTTCACAACTTTGCTGTCACTGATAGAAAAGCCCTTGAAGTAAGTAGAACTACTGTCATTTTTAGTAAACACATACTCTTATGGTGTTGTAGAAAGATCTCGCAAAGAATATAGTATTCTTTTGATTTTTAGAACTTCAGAAGAGGAACAAACTACTTAAATACTTCGTTTAGTGGAATAAAGCCCTGAATTTCATTCTTGTTATTTTTAATGTATTGCCTGTTAAATGCAGAATTTAAAATATGCATTTCAAAGTAGAGGTCAGGATTTTAATGTATTTATTTCCTGTTGTCACAGAAAATGGATTGTTAAATTGAACATTTTTACTTTCTCTTCAGAGAATCAGGGTTTGCCTTTACTCGTTTGGATGGGTCAATGGCACAGAAGAAAAGAGCAGAAGCAATTCAGTGTTTCCAAAGCAGCCAAGCAGGATCCCCAACTGTAATGCTTTTGTCTCTGAAAGCAGGTGGAGTTGGATTAAATCTGACAGCAGCTTCCCGAGTGTTTTTAATGGATCCTGTGAGTAATGGGTTGTTTATAATGATCCGGCTTAATCTAGGTGAAGCTCCTTTGGTGTTTTCCTAAGAGGTAGAAGGAATGAGAATGAACGACACTGATGACTAGCTGTTAAAGGGCAAATAGGGCTTTCTTCATTTGCTTCCCTGGCATGTTTTTTTTTAACACAGTATTTTTGTTCTGTCCCTTTATTTCCTGTGAACGGAAGGAATGCTAGTAGTACTATTAACAAAGTGGTGTGACACCTTACAGTGTAGCATTTGATATCGGTTCCTTCTTTATTTCTTTCTCTTTCTCTCTGATACTTTTGAATGTGGTTTTCTGATTGTTCCATTTGATAACTTCAAAAGCCATAAGTGGACTTTCAGGAACAGCATGGTTTTTTCTGTGTTATAATGCAGTGCTTCTCTGCTCTAGTCTCTTCTGTTATTTTTGTGAATTTATTTATAAATAAAGACATTAGTCTGAGGTTACTTTTTGTGGTTGTAGGAGACTGAGAAAGATGGTGATACCTAAATTTAGCCAGTTTTTTCCTTTCATTAAAGCACTCAGGAATGCAAAATTATTTGTAAGGAATAAAAATGTAAATTACATTAATTGATAGCAAAATGGTATTCTTAACAGAGTTGGTTCATGTCTTCTTGTGTCATTGTACAACATCGAATTTTTTTCTGTTCACTTCCTTCCTTCCCCACTATTTATTCCTCTGCTCTGATGTCCTAGTTTTTTGGCAGTTGGAAACTGAGACAAATTCTGCAGTTTGTGCACTTGAAAACAAAACCAAAGTAAATAAAAATAATAGTGTAGCTTTGGACGTGGGCATCTGGTAACATGAATAGTAAAGAAAAAGTACTAGCTTGGACATCAGGTTAGTGATAATAACAGCATGAAGACGAAAGTTACTTACTTGATAAAGTAAAGGAATTAAATACGAGTGAGTATGGAGAAGTTGCCTTGGGAAAAGGTTTTTCATGAATTGCGATACATCTTCACAAGTATTGTTTCTGTATGTGTTGCATTGAATAGTTCAGTTGGAAGGGACCTACAACACCATCTAGTCCAACTGCTGCTTTTTTTTTTAATTTATTTTTTAAAACAATTCTCTGAATAAGAAAACTTGTGGAAGGTCCAAGAGAATTTTCATTTTCTGTGGAGATAATTAATGAGGTATAATGCATACACTGTCCTGCGGCAAGCAGTTTTAAGAAAATAAGCTAAGCATTGTTAACACTGAGTCATCTACAGTATATAGTTATACCTCACAAACCAGAGCCAAATATAATTGCAGCCTTTATACACCACTGAACACTTCTCCTCATCCTGCTGGTAACCATCCCAAGTGGCAGTGGTTGACTACTTGTATTTGATGAAGGGGCAGTGGGACCACATGATCTTTTATGATCTCACTTTTGAATGTTCAGTGCCGAATGAGATTCGGTCATGCATTAGCATTCCTTGAAGTTTATTAGCAGCAATAATAGGATTTAAGAAGCAGAAATACCTCTGGAGCCAGTGGGGTAACCAGTTTTTCTACTCGAATTCTGTTGATTTGTTGTAGAACTGTAGCTTAGAGGTCTGCATTCTTTCTCTGAGAGGTGTTACACCACCGGGCAAGGGAGGAACGTAAATCCAACCATAGACTACTTCCCCCCCCCCTTTTTTTTAATTGTTTGTTTGTTTAAATACAATCATATCTGCTGAATTCTCACCTTTAGGAAGAAATACGAATCTTTAATGCAAGAGTATTACAAGTATACAGATGTTTCTCTGAGGCTCAAGTTTCTTCATATTCTCCCATGTAAAATTTAGTATCCTTTGTATGAGATACTGCAGAAGGGCATAGAGGTATTGCAATTCAGTTTTCCTTTCCTGGACTGATAATAGAAGAAGAGTGAGAGTAGTACACTTTGGTCCTCCTCAACTACAGCAAAGATAGAATGGAGCATGCTTGTGCATGTTTGGGCTAGGTCTTTCCTCAAGACGACATCTTATTTGTACAGTCAGATTAGTATTAGAATGGTTTGTCATACATAGCTTGCCAGGAATGTTCATCTTGCAGTGACAGGTATATCATTTGTTGCACTTCTGCTCACTACCTTAGATTGCAGAAACAAGACTTATTTGGCTTTTATCTTGCAGTTTGATGTCTTAAGTGTGTTTAGGCATCAGAGGTTCTTAGAATCTAAAATGAATTTTTTCGTGCTAGCCTAGTGCTGTTTTTTCCCCCCTTCTATAGAAAGGAGTCATTAAGAAGAGTTCCTAGATAACTTTCGGTATGTGGGTGACATGGCAAGGTGAGCCCATTGCATGAGACTTGTTATCACAGACAGAATATTTTAGGTAGATTTAAATACCCATTCTGTGAGAACTAGTAGTACTATACCTTTAGATAGAAAAAACATCCTGGAAAAATGCAGAGCACAGACTTGGCATTTCACAAATCCTTATATTTGGTGTTATATCCTAAGCATAAGTAGGAACACGTACACGACCATTTTGCGTTCAGCAAGTTTCTTGTTTACCTAACTGGTGGTTATTGCATATACTAATGGAAGTATACATGGGCTTTCTTAACAGTCAGGGAACTTAGTCTACTGGCTGTGTTCAGCTGGTTTAGATTTTGCTATCAGGAAAAGGGTACTGAGGCAGTTAGTATATGCAGTGTTTATTTCAGAATTAAAATGATAACAAGATTGTTTTGATGTCTTCTAGACTCCTAACAAACTTAGTTTTTAAAGCATTTACCTGAAGTTCCTGCTTATTATGAATATATAACCAGAAGTTCTCAAAACTTTCTTTATAGCGGGATGCTTAAGCAGTGAGACATTAGGTTGGGAGTAATTAATCTGCAAGCAATATTTGTTCAAGAGCTGATGGTACGATAACTTCTTTGTGATTCCATGTGCATCTTACTGTGTATTTTGAAGGGAGGTTATTTAACTTGTTCATTGCTGCTACTGATAGGCTTGGAATCCTGCTGCAGAAGACCAGTGTTTTGACAGGTGTCACAGGCTGGGTCAGAAGCATGATGTTGTTATTACTAAGGTGAGTTGAGAGATGATCTGTTTGAATAGTTCTCTGGTTATGAATAAATAAATTATTTTACAAAAAGCTTTACTGTTTTTTAGAAGAATTGTGACATCGTATGTCTTACCAGTAAACTTAAATTGTGGTGTGACTTTTGAAATGCGGGCTTTGGATTTTAAGATTTTATTAAATGTAACCTATTTCCTGTGAAATAATAATTTTAGAAATTAGATGTTCCTGTTGAGCTATTTGGAGTGACTAAGATGGGGTAGTATTGCTGTTGCCTATTGCTGTTGGTTATTACTGTTTATTGTCTTGAAGGTATGTAGAATGCTTTTGCTTTTGTCATAGCAGCTTGAAGACAGGTTCTCTTCTAATATAAGTAGCAAAGAAGAGATAGATATTCTTCCAAAAAGTGTTCGGGGCGGGGGGGGGGGGCGCGGGGCAAAAAAATGAGAATCCCAAACCTTTTCCTCCAACTGCTTTATAACCTTTCCCTCTTGTGTTTTCTTTACAAAGTAATAACGAAATAATGTAACTGTGCTGTAACTTTTAACTTTTTTCCACGAAGTACCTAAATTTCTCATCCTAAACTTTTTAATTTAAAAAAAAAAAGAAAAAAAAAAGAACCCCTTCATTTCAGTGGGGGTTTTTTTGTATTTCAGTTCATTGTGAAGGATTCAGTGGAAGAAAATATGCTGAAAATTCAGAATAAGAAGAGGGAACTTGCAGCAGGAGCCTTTGCTACCAAAAAGCCTTCAGCAAGTGAAGTAAAACAAACCAAAATTAATGAAATTAAGGCTTTAATTGATTTATAGCTTGAAACTGTGGTATTTTGAGTAAATAATATATTTAATATTTTAGTTAATATTGCTCTTCAGGTTACATGTCTTATGCTAACTTTTAGTTTTGCTGTCTTTGTGGTCAAAGCATAAATGCTTGAAATAAATTATAAAAACTAATTTGCTCCTAAATGATAATTTAGAAACTCACAAACTTGTTTGGCACTCCTGAAATCTTTCCAGTGTTCATTTTTTCGAAATGTTGCTTATTATGTCCAACACTAAAATACATAAAAATTCCTCAAAACAGAAATGCATATTCATGCATTCTAACTTGCAAGAATTCAATCTCTTTTTAGAGGTGAAAAGGTAACAAAAGGTAAATGAATTAAGAAATGGATTAGCTTCATGTTTCGATCTCAATGTTTCCTGATAACCAAACAGATCATCTGGATTGTTTGTTTCAGAATAGGTGGTCAGTGATTACTTCATAAGAAATTCTTACTTTTGCAGACTATGTTCAAAAAAGGTATTTAATTTAGAATTTTAAAACATTTTTTTACTATTTCTGAATAATACACAGGTGCAGCAGGGAGTTCCTCTGTCGATTACTTTCCAGAAGCTATTAAAAATAAACTACTTAAATTTGCACAACACTTTCTTTTAATACTTTACTTCCCTTAAACAGAATTCCACTGATTTTTGTAAAAGTAAAGGTTTTGTGATTTGGATAAAATGCTAGAATCATAGGCCTGTATTGAAAACACACTTTCTAATAATTTCTGTACACACTTTGAACAATACAACTGTGCTATATGCAAAGTAGAATATGACCCACTCATCAGTGAACCAGTTAGCACTTGCAAAATAAATTAAACAGAACAAATTATTTTAATAGCTGCCAGCTTTCTAACAGTTTTCCTGCACTGCTGAGTGCTTTTCCAGTTCCATACATGTGTCTTAATGGAGTGCTGATCTGCATGCATCTCGATTTATAGAGCAAGAATTTTGTAAACTACTCATGTTCGTGTACTGCAAAGAAATAAATGGCACTGAAGAATCTCAGTTGAATATTAGTTGAATATTCTTGTCTGTTCCTTCTATCTCTTTCCATTTGGTTCTGGTCTTCTGTTACATGTTTTCTTAACACTATGCTGCCTTCCCTGTAACGCTCAGACTTAGAATTGGAGGCAGAGATTGCTAGGTTTAGGTCCTATTTAGATTCTGTGTTTAGATTCAGGAAGTGTATTTGGCAGCAGCGAAGTGGAATCTGGTATGCTTCTAATGCCTTTTGCCTTTTCTTATGTCTTAGAATACCAGCTAGCTGATTATAAGATGAATTGCAAACATAGGAAATGGAAAAGGACTGAGAAATAAAGGGAAGATGTCTGATATTTGGAGAAACAGTGAGCCAATGGAAGGAGTAAGAAAGGAATTCAAAGTCTGTAACCTAACAAGCTGATGCAGTTTTTGGGGAGACAGCATCTTAGCTATGGAGAAAAGCATGTTTTAAGTCTGTTAGAGAAAAAATTAAAAAGACATGAATGATGGAAGACAGCGTGAACGCCAGTAACTGGTTGTCACTGGAAAGTTGACAAAAGAACAAGAAAACGGAGCTACACCTGATTGAATTTTTTTTTTTTAGAGAGTTTATGTAAGTTAAACTTTCTTTGGGTTTTTGTGGTTCGGATTCTGATGTTTAGAGATAAACTGGAGAAATAATTCCTGATTATGAATGAGAGATTTGGCTTTGTCTCATTCGTTCCATTTTCCAAGTTAAAATTCCACAAGGAAGAGACCCATTTCAATGGCTAGTCAAGCTACATCATTACTTGTGTTAAAATATGCTGACATTTTGCAGAGTGGCTGAGTTATGATTATGGAAACAATTACTAGTATCATTTTTCCTCTACTAGATGATGGTTTCCATGTTCCAAAGCCAAATAAAAACTTACTGGAATTAGTACTAAGCTGTATGACTAGTTAAGGCCTCTCCCAAGAAAGCCATTAATGTATCCAAGAGAACAGTTAAAGGTCAAAACTGAGGGCAGAAAGGTCCTGTCTGATTTCATGGAGCTGTTCAGTTACTCGGGTGGATGAAAATCACAGTGTTCTCGTTGTTTGGGGTTTCTTTTTTGCTTTTCATGAGCTAGAACTAGTCTTTGGCTATTGGTATTCTCTTTCTTGGAGTTCTAACAGTATGTTCTGTGGCATGTTCTAGAAATGAGCTTTTGGAATTATGAACTTAAATGGTTTTAATTCCAAAGACTGAGTTAGTAGTCTATCATTCTGGGTTTTTTCTACCCCCTACATAAAATAAAGATGTAAATTAAAAAAAACCACACTTCTAAACTTTTTAGAGTTGTCGCCATCTAAGGAACACCTTAGATTATATGCTTTTTAAAGGCAAATGGAGTTCCAATACTTGAGTTGTGATCTAAGCAGGGCTATGATTCTTTTGAATAATGATGTTTTGAGTAGAGTGCTTTAATTCAGTTACTGCTTTGAGTACCTACAGTTTAGAGCAGAAAATTGTTTGATGTATCAAGTGATACTATTACAAAGGATAAAGAGAGATCTCTGTTCTTCTGCAAATGCTGCCTGCAGTAATTATGAAGAAAATAGTGGCAGATGATGACATAAAGGTCACTTTATTGAAAATAAGCTGCATAGAGTTTGTTATAGATGTCATACCTTTTCGCTTTCCTGAGGCTGTGGGTAAACACTTGACCATAGTATGAGTCACAAAGGCTAGGACAGAATTGTTTTATAGGTTTTCTTTCTTTACTAACTATATTTGTTAACCCAAAACATGCAGGTTTTCATCTTATTCAGCATCTCTCCTTATCTTCTTGTATTAATGTAACAAGACTTACATGCTAAACGAAATTTCCAGGTTGGTATAGTCTCATGCTTTTATACTTTCAGTTCTCTCCAACTAAGCTTAAAAAGAAGTAACGTGCCTATTCTCTAGTACGAATACAGACAAGGGGAGCAAAACCAAGACTGTTTAGCTGTCTTCAAAAGAATACCATTTTCCATAAAGTATTTTGTGAGCATGGAGAACTCCAATATTTGTACATGTCGGATAAAGTATACTTTTGTCACTACAGATTGTAACTAGTAATCTCTCCTGCTTTCACACAACTTCAAATTTATCTGTTAAAAAAACCCAACACAGCAAAAGAAAAACCCACACGGGAAAGGGCTAGTTACAACTGGGAGTTCAGATGCTATGTACTTTTAAATAGCTACAAGCTACTTTGGTTTGGACCTCATCTTTTGCATTTTTGCTAAATGGCAACCAAGGAATCTTAGACCAATTAAGTAGCAAAAACAAGTTAAAACAAACTAACTCTCATACCCAGATTACATCTTCTGCTTTACCAGCAAACGGTGAGAGCTTGTTGATTGTTTATTTTATCTCTAGGCTAAAAGTTTAGCACTCTCATGAGCTTCCTGCCAAAATCCTCCTTTATTAGGAAATAATGAAATAATATTTTCTTAGTATTTCTGGACTAGTACAGAGTATAGCTGTCAAACACAGAACACAGACTTTTGGCTAAAGGATGGATCTGAAACTTAGTACAGGTAACAGCCAATCTCTCTATCTTCAGCATGCTTTTGTTATTGCGGTATTTTTACTGCTTTTCCATGTATCTTAGAATACAATGTGTAGCCTGAACGTGGCAAAAAAGCACTTTCTTTTACTCTCTGTACACACGGAAAGAGTCGTTTTCCTAATCAGGGTAGGTACATTTACTTAAGCAGCTATTTAGTCTTTCTTTGCCAAAATAGCATCACCATTGTGTTTAAAAACAAGTTCACAGTGTACAGGTCTTACATTAGGGATGATGTTTCTTTAGTCACAAAAAGATTCCCTCTTCCTAAGCTCCATGTTGCTTATGTGAGTAGCTTCAGCAGGTACTTCCTACACTGCGCTGTCCTATACTTAGGGGAAGCTCCCCAGCAAAGGACTATATACTCTGTAAATAATTACAGAACTAAAAGCTGGAGATTTACTAATGGTAATTAGAGTAGCATTAACAAAGCTTAAGGGTTATACCTGTAGAATATTTTAGTTAGATTGCTTCAGAGCTCCCTCTTTTTTTTTTTTTTAATTGCTCAAGAGTTTAGGGAAGCCAGAAATGCATGACAACTTTTTATTTTTGTATCAAGTGCAACATTGCAAGTAACAGACAAAACTCAGTTTACTAGTCCCATAGTATACAGAACTGAAAAATGCATTCTGCCATGCTGTAGGCACTGTGCGTAAGAACCTGGTCAAAACTTCAGTGCAATTGTGACTGGAAGAGCAAAGCAGTGCTATTACTGTTACATCTGTATGTATCCCAGTGTCATTAATTAATTTATGGTAAAGCAGAATGGCTACCACTCTAGTGTATGAGCAATCCCATGAATTAGATTTTACATCTAAAACAGCAAGCAAAGGAATCAGTGCTAATCACCTTAATGAGGTGAGGTAACAAACCCAGTTTCAAGGAATATGTTGAGCCAATTGATCACAACAGAAGAAAATTTAAGCTGAAAATACCTGGTTTTATCTAGTAGGGAGAATTGGAAATTGGGCAGTTACAGGTGGCCCAAGGAATTCTGCTTCCTAGCTTTTGCTCAGTCTTCATCTGTAGCACTGCAGAGGCCTTCAGCCAAGAAGTTTTTCATCAAGCTACTAGCAAGTGTAACTGACCACCATCTACACCTTTCTAGCTGTTAGTTCTGGAACAAGTCTTTGCATCACCACTGTTTGAGACAGGCATTTCTACTGAAGGTAGGTATCAAGTTTCTTCTTGATGTTGTCAAAGGAATCCACTCCCATATAGTCAGCTTGGCCCTGTTCCCACCGTTCCTTGCGTTCTTCTGAAGATACAGTTGGTAATACTGGTGATGGTGCTGATACTGATATGTGGGACACTGCCTCTGTAACCTCTGCCTAAAAGGAAAGGCAGAGTAAAAATACAGAAATCCTTTGCATAGCTAAAGTGAGCAACAGGCCATAGAATGGGACAACGAAGTAGATGTTCTCATGCGCAGCAGCAAGCATTGCCAATGGGCAGGGATTGTGCAGCTTTCCTAGCAAAATAACAAAGCAGAGTTACAGAAGTTAGCAGGGAGAGGAAAAAAAAAAAAAGAAAAGTTTAAGTTCTTCATACCTCTCTACAGAAGCCACAAGAGAAAGCCAGAGTATAGACCAAGCCCGATAGCTGCAAATAGTTTGTTAGAAAGATGTAAGATTAACAAGAGAAAGCACATCTTAAGAGATCAGTAACTTTGGTCTTAGAAAGGTTGAGAACTTAAACTGGCCCATGTACTAAGCTAAGACTATAAAGTCTGCAGTCAGATGCAAGCTACTAAACTCTCTGAATGAGAACTAGAGTTAGAAGCATTACTTTGGCTTTGATAAGTATTGGGATTCATCACTGCCGGTCTACAGAAGTATTCATTCTCTAGTAATCCTAGGCTTACCTAGATTTGTTTCACCATGCAAGATCTGTATGTACATATTGCATGCTGAACTGGGGTTCTTCTGCTTGAGAACCTTATTAGCTGCAACACATTAAGAGTTAGGGCCCTTCTCTGTATGTATTAAAGTTACTACAGTTTAATTTCTGGTGCACCATTAGCTACTTACATAGTTTGTTTTAGGCAAGCAGACAGCTACGTTCAAGACCACTATAGCATGCTTCTCTTCTGTAGTATTATTTATTCCAAACTTAAAAGAACAAAACCAAAAAACACTGCATCCCACAAACTAAACCACACCCATGCTTTGAGTTGGACAGAGGGAGGGGAAATCAGTGGAATGGTAAAGAACCTATCATCCATACTTAGGTAGTTTCTACAAAAATATTAAAGCACATACCATGTTCACACCTGTAGTAGTAGTTTCTTTAACAATTCCATGCTGTTCTAGTAATGGTAAAACATGAGCTGTATAGGTGTCCCACCACATGTTGAGGAATTCTGGGTGAACTATTTTAGGGTCATCCATGTTGCCTTTTATGCTTTTTGTTCTGGAGTCATATGTGTAGTTCCATGGCTTTGTGCTTCCCAGAAAATGCACCACTTTAGTATTTGCACCAAACCTGTTGGACAGAAAAAGTTAGAACCCACAGTTTGTGCAGGTGTCTAGAAAACAGAAGTTTTGACTGGCAGACATAAATTTTTTTTAACCTGCAGTTTCGTAGGTGTCCAGAAAACAGAAATACGAATATATTTAGGAGGCTAAACACTAAATGATCAAACTGCCAATGCCTACTGGGACTGAAAGCATCACTATACAACAAAAAAATGCAAATGGGATTCTACATTACATTAGTCAGAATACAGCCAAAACCTAATGGTCTGGGCTATTTAGTACTTACAGCCAACTCAAGTCTTTAGGTAGAGTGATGTCCATAGCTCAGGAGAGAGCAGTCTCAAGCAGCCGTTGCAATCTGAACTGGTTTTAAAAGTGAAAAAGATTCTACTCCAAAGTCAGTGATCCAGATAGTTAGGCATTACAAGCATTATGTAGAGAAGGGTCAGGGTTAGAGTCACCCTTTCAGTTTACAGCCCCATAGAAAAGGATCATTGGAAGGCCCTGCTGCAGGAAGACTGCGTCCCTGCAAAATAATAGCTTTGTATAACCGAGGCATTTCAGAGGACTTCTGATCTTGGTGCAGCAGGGTCTTGCTAGACAACCAACCGTTATTTTCTAAATAACCTTAGTTTAACCACAGGTGGGTTCTGTGGTGGTGGTAGTAGGGTTTTTTGTTTGTCTCTTTTTAAAACTATTTTAACTCCATTTTCAATATGGACTTCTAATTTTGTCCCAAATGTTACCAGTATGTACTTCTGCATCAAGAGCGTAGATGATATGCACCCCTTTTGAAGTAAAGAACTTAACACTAAAAGAGACAGCATTCATTCCATTCTTCTATGGTTCGAGAACTAGAGTTCAGCTTGAGTCAGTTTTGTGAAAAAGCAATACCAGTCTCTCTAGTAACAGTGACTGTCTCGCCTAGTTCAGTTTGCATCACGTTAGGATTTCTTCTCAACATAATATGATTAAAATGCATAATAACGCCAAACTAGTTTGTCTAACATTTTGTTAAGCACACCCTGGTCATTTTGACCAGGACTCCGATGTTTAAGGAGTTTTACATACAGAGACTATGCAGGTGTGTTTCAAAAACTTCAGAACATTCAAAACAAGGCAGTATGCATTTAGGTGGGTTTTTGTACTACTATAAGATCCTTGACTCTATTTCAGTATTCATGTTCGATGTTTTGAATGCAGCTGATCGTACTGCAGAGTGAAAACCTATGCATGTGTGAAACAAGGTCAAGTATTTGCACTAATTGCAAGGAAAAAAAAAAATAATCTGTCTTCAACAGGTCAGTTCCTGGGTTTTAACTTCAAACTCTGTATGTCAAGATTTGGCATAAGAGGACTACCTTAGTTTTATTAGCTGTCACAGCACTACTTAACAGCCTGAGTTTTCTTCATCTTAGGCTGCTGCTGTTCTGAAGAAACTTGTCATTGTTTAAAAATCAAGGCTATTTAAGCTAGAGAATGCCTAAGAAGTGTTACGTTACACTTGCTGCAAATGGAGAAGTGTATTCTTAGTATTCTGTCCACTTAAGACCTGTACAACAGTTAACAGATGCCAAGCTTCTATGATGTTTTCAGTATCTGCTTTCTAGATACTTTCTAGATCTGCAATACTTTCTTTTGACATTTAAGCTCAACTGTTAGAAAGCTTTATGTCCACACTGGCCTCAGCAACTAATCTGTCTTTCCCCATCTCCCAGAAAAGTCCTTCATCAATGTTTTGAAGTTAGAGAGCATTTGTCATGAATTGGCATTTTCCTTTGGAAAAAGGATTACTGAGACTGCTGTGAAATCTAGTCTCGCTGTACAAAGCTGCAAAAAACTTAGCTATTGATGTCAGTAGGTTTAAATTTCACTTTATTCCAACTGCTGATTATCAGGAGTGTAGCTGCTGATCTAACCAAGGGAAATTGTTCCACCTATTGAGCAGGGCATTCTACTTAAAAGGGCGGCACTTCCAGCATTCTACTTCTGAAGGTCTGCTGAATTCAGTTAAGCAGTTGATTCAATCAGTTAGATGGAATTTTCGTCAGGAGTCCCCACATCCAATTAGTCTTTTGTGGCAACAAGGTCATTTGTAAGTTTAAGGTCGTGTGACTAACAACCAGCCAGCCATGGAAAGAGGACATACTTTACAATAGATGTTAGCTTATCAAATGCTATCCAACTACTTAGTCATTCTTAGGCTTGCATATATTTCTTTAAATAAGTGTTCCACTTTTAGCGTGACAGGATTTCAAATGGTATTCTGATCACAAGACATAGTTTGATCTTGAGCCAGCAACAGTCCTGCTTATGCTAGCTGCTGCTTTAGACACTAGTAACCTGATGTCATTCAGAGATCAGATTGTTTTTATGCAATTGGTACATTCCTTCCACCCCCCCCAACTTTTGCAGCTCTTAATGAGTAAGAGTTTCTGTGTAACATTTCAGCTTCTCATGCTTCCCCACCTTCCTTCTGTGTTTAACACTTTGAGTGACCCTGCCACTGACATACGGTTTACTCATATGCCAAATCTAATACTGCTAGCTAGGGAGGATACAGTTGTTTTCCTTACACAGGAAACACACAATGGTATGGTGGTTGGCTGTAGTCTTTGTTCCATCTTGCTATTACTTAAGGAACTGTCTGAGATCTAGAAAGACTGTTGGGAGAGAGTTCTAGCTTTATACAAGTCTTTGTTCACCATGTTTATTTGAATGGTATAGGTTGATTAGATGAACTCTAAGTACTGGTTGTTAAATACCCTAAGTAATTTGAGTGAGGAAAGGGCAAGTTATCTAGGTGGGAACAATACCACTAGTGACATGCTGAAGTTCAGCTCAACCTGATTCAAGAGCTACTGCTTTTGGTTAGAGCTATAATAGATAGTATGCCATGCTGGAGTAAGGGTTCTTCCTTTTGCAAGTGATCTATCAAATATGCTTACTCTAAATCAGCTTCAGTGTTACCACCAGGGATGAGTAGTTTAAGCTACAGACACAGCTTTCTCTCTGCATTTATCATGAGATGATTCATTTAACTAGTATTAATTCAACTTTTTTTTTTTTAAAAAAAGAGTGGAAACTATTATACCTTCGTTTAGTGACAACAATGGTCTCCCTTTAGAAAAACTGCGTAAGTTCACATTGTGCCTGTTCATTCTGTACAAGAAATTAGTTTATATAAGCTCTGAAAGTTGTCTTAGAATTTTGAACTTACGCTTTAAATGCTGGAAGGTAGGAATATACAGAAGTGCTGCTCAAATTATAAATAAATGGTAGATGTTTGCTCATGTCTGTTGTTGCCCAGCTGCTGAAGAAGGTGTTTAATAACCCCTGATCTGCACCTGAAAGAGAAAGCATTAATAGGCTACAAGCATCAGAGAGCTGTTTTAGGCTCTTTTTCAATCACTTCACTAATTAAAAGTTGGTAATGCAGTTGTCATGTCCGGTAGGAGTTTGGCATAGAGCTCTAGAGTTCTATTTGTGAACACCCTGTAAACACTGCAGCCTTTGAAAATCAAAAAACACAGGGAATTAAAAAGGTAGTATGTGTGGGGTTACTTTTCCTAAAAGATAGAAAGCTGCTTACAAACCCTGCCATTCAGTTTCTTTTACAGCTTAAATTCAAGCTGTATAAGGCAGCAAAAACCAGGACTTAACTATTGAGTACTGTTCAGCTTCAGGAAAGCTGTAGCTCAGAAGATCGAGTGCCAACAATTAGTTTTATTACTTATGCTTACAGATGCATGACCAACATCTCAACGCCAGAGTTAAGGTATCAGTAGTCTGTTACCCAGTAGCCTGGATGCATCTCCCTACACTGTGATATGATAAGGAAAGCACATTCAGTCTTGGGTTACAACTCTAGTAAAACTTCATCTAATCCCTTAACAGGCAATAGGCATTCCTAGTTCTGTACTAAAAAGCTGCTGACTAACCCTTAAGTGAGGATAACAATCTAAGTCATAGCCAGACCTACTGTGTTGGGAGGGGTCACTCTTAGTTTGCAAGTAGAGGCTGTAATGAGGTCAAATGAGTCTGAAGTTGTTTAGTATGTCAGTAATAGAGTAGCTAAAAAAAAAAGCCTCTGGCCAAAGTGGACTAGTTTATAAGCAGCTACTGAAAAGTAAAAACTACTTATTTATATCCATTCATTCTTTATTGCAGTGAATATACTTAGTCTTTAAGTGCTAATAGTTACTCTTCTGAACGATATTGAAGGAAGTCCCTCAACTTTCATTTGCTGTCTTCTTCCCTTCACCTTTAACTGCATTCACAATTAGTATTGCTGATGAGTAGGTAAATGGATAGCTTAATTAGAAAAGAGACAATGTTTTATTTTAATCTTTAATTTTCTAAAGCACTCAGTCTCTGCTGACTCAGGAAAGGTGTTTTCTTTATTGGCCTATGATTAGATTTAGGGCAGTACTAAGGTGTACACCCTCACTGCTGTTTGAGCAGAATTTGCTTTTTGCAACTGAAGTATCTAGATACTGGGCATAAACTTAGACATACAGACAGTACACTGACAAATATAAATTCTAAAGAATCCTATTACAGCTGTCAGCATACATGCAGATTGCAGAGTGAGAAACTGTCTAGAGACTCAGTCCAGTAATTTCAAACCTCTGACTTGCCTCTCGAGCCCTAAAGGAAGGAAAGCACTTTTTAAGAAGTTGTGCCCATCACAGGAGAACAGAGTCAAAGAAACCAGACTAGTCCTCTTGTCTTTACTCAGCTATGTTTCACTTTAACTTCTAACTTAATGCTGTGTTAAGAATGCATATGTTAACAGATCATCTAAAAGAGAAGAAAGTCTGGGATGCCCTCTCAGAACAGATAGCTCATAACTGAAGGGACAGCAACAGTGTATTTAACTTATTCTACAGGACTTTCACTCAGATTGTTTTACATACTGGCTTTTTTTCAGATTGCATGCATTTGTGCCAAAGCAGGCACTGAGAGCGGCATTAGCGGCTGTCCTAGTTCAGACTTCAACAGCAGTCTTGTATAAACTGGACCTTAGACATAAAGTGAAAGAACCAGGCAGTAGTTACATTAGCTACATATCTACAGATACAGTCTTACTGCATTGTATCTTTATATGTAAAAGCACCCATTTTGGATCCCAGACTAAAGAGCCAGAGGATTGTCGAAGCAATAGCAACGTTCTTAAGGTATCAGTACTACCAGATTTCTTTTAAAAACAAACATTTTTTTTCCCCTCCACTACTTTTAGATGGTATCTAGAATTTTTGCATGACATATTCCTCATTATCTAGAAAGGTGAAGTTCAAATAGACAAAGTAGTTGTCTACATAAGTAGCCATCACTCTACCATTTCTGGACAACAGCATTACATAGGAGGGATCTGTCTGCTGTTATAAACATGAAATACTCTGGAAAGTCTTGCATTCCCTAGTTACTACTACTGCAGATAGGGCGCTTAGAGGTTGACTCCAACTATGTATAGCTTGGTAGCTTGTTGAGTTTGCATCCCGGTGTCCTATTAAGGGCAGTGACCTTTCACAGATGTTTCTCTTATAAAAAGTTTCCTAGGAACTTTTATTACTGTCTAGATCAATTTAAGTTTAAATCCCCTTTCTCCCCACCAAGTTCACGAGCTCAGCAGCAGCTTATGCATGTAGTATAGGTCTCCGTGTCTCATTACTCAGATCAGTGCTACCATTTAATAAAAAACAAATAAATTTTAAAGCTGAAGTACAAATTACAGTTCTAGAAATTTGGTACTTAAACCATTAACCCACCATTTTTTCTGTTAAGAGCTGCAACGATTGCTTCACATTTAGGACATTGAGGAAGAAGTTTCACCATTGTGTGGCTTTAGCTTTCAAGTCGGAAAGTATATTGTGGAAGCAGTTCTATTCTTTTGAAGGCTAGGGGCCTTAGACCTAGAAGATGGGGTCTGCTAGCAGTCAAGCACAAAGCTCAGAGGAGACAATCACCAAGTCTCAGATTTTCCTGGAGCTACTCATCAGTCAATTTGCACAAAGATGTGGGTTTGTTGGGGGTGCGTGTGTTGGTTTTTTGGAGTTTTTGTGGGTTTTTTGTTGTTTTTTGTTGGTTTTGTTTTGTTTTTAATGCAAAAATTCAGTACCGTGCTACAGCTTTTGCTGTAGCTGCTGATCAATTTACACTCAACATTTGAGAGCACCCCCAGAGCTACCAAGTGCTACCTTGTCAGAGCGAGATATAAACAGACTCTCCATTACACTGCAGTACTCATTTTCACTAGAGTTTATTCGTATGGTAGCATTAAGCATCCAACTGCGACTAATGTTCTTTAGGAGGCCACACATAGGAGTCCACACAGTAACAGGGATTATTCTGCAGACTAGGAACGATACCTAGAATTTCTACTTTTTACAAAGTACTGAAAGGTAAGTCAACAGGCTGGCTAACTACCTTCTATTAAGAGTTCCCTTTTATGGTCTTATGTATGTAATTTTCTGTAGCTTTTTCAGTTAGACTTTGTTTTGTACCATAGTAGTTACATAATGAAATTTAGTGACAGGAGACAGTGATAGTCATTCAGAAGCCTTTAACTATAGCAGTCTTCAAGCAACATATGCATTTACTGCAATGGTAATAGATTGGTAAGGAGACTTACAGGACAGCAGAACTTGGCTTCTCAAGCTTAAATCTGACACAGTGGCCAATCCCAAGTGACCTACAGTGGGAAGCAGCCAAGGCTACATGCACTTGATATTGGGGAACAAGGCTGTCACCACCCTATAACAACAGGAAGCTATCACATAGCATATGAAGAGAAAGTTGCATCTTCAAAAGTTTGTTTCTCTGAAGCTGCACTCAAGTTGATGAGTATTTTTTATATGAGTATCAAGTTGATGATTTTTTTCCACAGCAACACTTGAGTTAGCATAGAACATTCAAGCCTTGAGTGTTAGGAATGCATGAAGCATAGTGCTGTAGTTTCATTTGCCAATGCATGCACTGTGCTTGCCATGTCTTAAAATTTGTTGTTACATGATTCGACATTGCTAATGCTTACAGCTGCTAGTTTGGAGGCTAAAGGCCAAACTCTTAGGTTTTTTTATTTCACAAAGTCTGAAAAAAGTAGTTTTACTACATATTGTAATGACAGCCTTTATTGTGAGAATGACGTAATTTTTGTGTAGTTACATTGAGTTCAGAACTCTCTCATACAGAGTCCCCATGACATGTATATAGTTACTGAGCCATCCCAACCACTATTACCATTTTGGTCTAACTTATATTGAAATACAAATTAATACATACCATCAAAGCTGCCTTTCTCTGTGGCAAACTGTAATAGCTGATTGTATGTTTCAATGGAAGGTCGGTAAACAAAAACTCCAGAATTAAAACAGTCAGGCCAGCCGGGATCTGGTGCTGCAGACAGCTCTTCTCTCTCAAAAAGCTCATCGATATTTGACAGAACCTAGTTGTAAAGGGGGTAAAAAATTGTTTTCTGGTTTTTCGGTTAGGAATTGGGGTATCATCTTTTAATGGATTTTGACATCCACCTTAAGACATGAAAGAAAGTTCTCATAGCAATGCTCTTGTCTTGTAGAAGACAGTACTTTATGGAGATAGTCCCCACAGACTATTACAATTAATTTAGATTAAAAAAGGCACATACTTTTTAGAGTTATTAGTCCAAACAGCAAAAAGGCCTCTATTAGCCCTCCTCTTAAAAAACAAAACAAAACCAACAACAAACCACCAACCCTACCCTCCCCCCCAAAAAACTCACCCACAGAAAAAAAATCCAACAACCCCCATACTAGGTGATTAAGAGGTACTATGAGACATGACCGCTTACCATTGTGTCTGCATCCATGAAAACGCATTTTGAAAACTGCGTCAGTTCCCAGCAGTGAAGCTTTGTTAGTGTGACACCCAGCTCAGGTCTTTTCATTAACGCCAAGTGTGCTGAATCCCCACTATCCAAGACGTTTACCAATATGACTTCATCAAAGACTTTTTCCAGCACTCTCCTAGGGAAAGAGTCAACTGCCAAGATTTAGTTCTATTGTTATTCCAGCACTAGACCACATGACAGATTCCATAAAGAGCAAGTGGAGTAACAGGGAACCTAGCAGTATTTCTTATGCCATCAGTAAGAGTTGACTGCATGTGTTGGAATGCACAAGTACACCTGTCTGCCTCAAGGTTTCTAGTTTGTCATGGGCACATTTTGGGGAACAAAGACATTTGGGTTTTTTTTCTTCCGCAAACAGAGCTTTAGTTGGCATTGCTACCAAGTCTAGTAGGTCATGGCTATATAATACAAACTTTCCACACAGCTTTTTTTCAGCCAGACTGTTTTTGGCAAGTTAACAGTCTACTTTGAGCAGGCAATTAAGAAATGGGAAGCTGTTAGAGTAGCTTGAGCAGGACAGTAGCTGAATCCTGAACAGTTAAAACAGAAGTTATGACAACACTGTTCTGGATTTGTGACTGTCAGGGGCATGTCGCTAGACCCTGTTGCTAAGACTTTCTTTATCCCATAAAGTTTTAAAGACTCACTTAATCATGGCTGTGGGTACAGCAGTGTTTTGACCCAGTATCATGTTCACCTAAGGGTGACATTTAAACTTTCAGATAGCGTAGTGAAATTTTGTGGCAGATACCCAACCTTTGCTTTACTATCAGTAAAGCATTACCATTAGTTCAAAAGAGGTTAAGGAGTTCATCCTGCTTAAAATGTGAAGCATCTGTAAAGTCTCACTATTCTACAGTGTATCTTGAATGCTCAGCGATTATGAGTACAATTTGAGCCACAGAGCTTGTAAATGAGTTTTAGAACTCTGCCTTGCAAGGCTGTCTTTATACTGACAGTTTGGTATGGACAGTTGCTTCTGAACTTAAGGCATACCTTGTTAGCGCATACAGAGTGAGAAATGCAAGTTCCAGTTACACCACTAAGTAGGTCGATATCGCTGGTCTAAGGGCATAGTACTAGCTGGCTTACGCTAGCACATAAGCACATTTATGATTCATCTTAAAAGAGCACACTCACCTAACAGGCTAGAATGGATGTTCCTGTATGTAACATCTTTATATTGATAAGGCCATTCAGCTGCCAAGAGACTCCAGGGAAAGTCACTCCATTTATTATTGAGCCACTTCTCTACTGTCTCTATAAATTGACAGATCTTTTCAGAAGGACTTCCCCCTGTAGGATCTTGACCTATCATCTGTAGTTCATGTAGCTATTAAGTTAAATGGCTTTTTACCCTCCTCTTACATGTGGAAAGAGCACCCAGTCTGCTCCATACTGAGACTATTCTGGAGAGGCTGTAGGAAGCAGTTGCCTGTTAATTTCATCTGTTGTACTGTGGTGACCTCATTAGATACTTCTGTTGATCTGCTGATTTGACATACTTGGCGCTGCTTTAGTTCTGCTCATTTTCTTCTCTCATGATAAAATTTGATTTGAAGTGTCTGCTAGACTTCAAGAGAGCTCGTGCTACATTATCTCAATCTGGAATGCTTCTGCAAGACAAACAAATACCAATCCCCTACTCCCACCGCCACATGCATACACACAGCGCTAATGAACGCACAGGCAATATCATATTATTGGACAGTTCTAAGTAGGACTATGAAAGAGTAAAGATCCAGTTGAAACATCAGTATCAAGTCACAGTTTAGTGCTCTAACTACAGACTATTTGTTAACTCATCATAAGGAAGGAAAAAAAAACCAAACGGTTTCATATTTGAATAACTTACAGAATTCCAAATAGTGTAAGTTGAATTCTGCTAAGCTTAGCTGTTAAGCTTCCAGAATTTTGGAAGGTTACTATTAAGGAATTTAACTTCCATATTTCAACCTTCACATCAGCAGGAACTGCGGCAGTTTGAAGTACGTAAGTGACCTTACCTCATAAGATCTGAGACCTGAGGAGTTATGAGTGCAGTCAGCTTCCTTGTTGTTCTGTACTGTTGCAAGGATGAACCAAGTACCAGTGCTCCTTTCACATAGGAGTCATTTGTGGCTAGAGTCACAAAAGACTGGTCTGGAAGAAATGAACTTGGTCAAGTTAGCATGATCCACTACTTCATGCTGAGACAGATATACTAGAAACCTAGTATTGTTAGGTAATCATGCTGTGAGACCTCTAAGATGGGCTCTTTAACTCTACGTATTGGGCCTACCTACATGGCTGAATGAAGCAGATTATACTTGCATAGCTATACTTTCTATTAGTAACTTGACACATGGCAAAAAGCAGTAAAGAAAACAAAATCAAGACTGTTGCAAAAGAAAACCAGTTCCAGTTTGCCCACAGGTTAAATAAGTCACGCCGAGTGTTAGAGACAATCCAAAAGGTCTTAAGAGCCTTATTTTGGCCATTAATATACAATTTTTAAGCTAAAAATATTGGGAGTCTGAGCTTGCATTTGGTCTAAAGTTAGTGACAGTAGAGTTTTGTAGAGTTACTCTAGGTTCAGCTCTGAACCCTGAAGCTGGGGCAGCATAAAACTTACATTTCATTTTCAAATAAAAGTAAGCATTGGATTAGATCTTGGACAACAGTATTAAGTTTTCCTAACTCAGGATTTTGCAGATCAGTTGTTCTGCAATCCATGTTTGCAGCTCTATCACAAGAATGCAAGATTTAAATGGGAAGTAACCAGTAATATGATAAGCAATTTAAGACTTGCAGCAACAGTTTTTGCTCTTCAAGCAAAAAGAGGTAAGGTTGGATTGTTACTATAAATTATAATCTTCTGCTCCAGCTGTATCTTGAAACTAGGTTAAGATGGATCACTTTGCCATATACTGCTTATTGAAGCCATATAGTGCAAGCTTTGCATTCTTTCAATTGTCATATTGTTTTAAATTGTGGGACTGACAAAAGCAAACAAGTAACTCCTAAACTTCTTCAGTACACTGTTAACTTATCATTATCTAGACTGTTAACTTATCGTCATCTAGAACTCCTTTCCAAGCTATGGCGCTTTATAAAGAAGGGTGCTCTTTTCTACCAAACCATTTTTGACACCATCAACAAAATAGTTTCTTCCCAAGAATTTCAAGAGTAGATTTTCACATTCAAATTTATTTTAGCAACTGTGATTTCTTTTCTTTATAGAAGTTTTTAACAAGGTTAGATCAGGATTGAGAGTGAGTGTTCTGGGCACTTAGAGGCTTACTATCAAGTCTAGTAGTAAGATTAAAATAGTGACTGCTCTACTTTCAGAGAGATTGTGGTTTGGTACAACTCCTCAGCCCATAAGACAGTCATCATCAATATCTTTTTAACTTAATACTGTCTTAGCAGTTGACGACAGAAAGTCATGTACTGTAATTGTCCATAAGCTCTGCAGACCTGGTTTGCAAGCTCTACAGACCAGCTACAAAACCTTCTATTTTGCTTAGCAGCAAAACCAACTAGTCCCAAGGGATTTAGATTATAGTGGTCAATTACAAAGTTCAAAAAAGCTTCTACAGTGCCAGGAATAAAGATGTTTGGGTTTTTTTTGCAATTCACTTTAGCTACCAATTTGTCATAGTTCATATAATTCAGCAAGTCTACAGAACAATTTTGTGTTTCTTTGAAGCTTTACAAATGGCAAGTGTGTAGTATTTTAAGTGGTGTGAACATCCTCCTAATAGGGCAGTATTTTTCATTACTTAATTTGCACATCACTCCTCAAACACTCAATAAACAGAAGTCTGCCACTCTATGCTGACAGACAGCTCACTAAAAATCCAGTGTAGACAAAGTGGGATTGTGTTGGGTTGTTTTTTTCCCAGCAGTATAAGACTAACTTTTAAAGTGACCTTGCCACTGAAAGACTAGTCTTTTTCATTGAACTGTTAGCAGGTATACTTCTACCATGTCTCCACTGAAACTGAGTATTCACGCACAAAGGTCTTAGAGAAAGACAGACAATTTAATGATGGAGTAAAAGCTAAGCCGCCCCTTATTACATCCCAGATGCAGTAGGAAACTTTATGACTGCTTGACAGGAGGAAGATACTAGCAACTTGTAGAGCATCCAACTCAGTACAGCTTTCCAGAGTTTTGCACAAACTATGTTCTATTTCATACCTTCTCTAAAGTACATTCAGACATGTTATGTATGAGTCCATACTACAATTTGGGCAAGACCAGTTGCTGCTTAATATGGAAGTTACATCTGCAAGAGACTAGTCCATTCTACCTAAACCACAAGTATTTCAGTTGTGTGGGTCTCCCTTCCCATCCTCTCCCCCTTCTCTATTCTCTGTAAACATTTCCTCCACAGTAGGTTATGTACACACAGTCACTGTTATGCCTGAAACATAACATGATCGTGGTAATAGTGTGGCTGCAAAAACACAGAGAATGTGAGACAGTTGCACAGCTTCATAATTGATTTATCCAGGCAAAACCAAGCTACTTCAGAGACATCTTTGGCTGCCCAGTTCATAAGCTAGAGTATCTGTATGCAAGCATCTTTGCACTAGCCATTACACACCCAAGTGCATCCTGGAAGTCTGAGCTAGCAGCTATCTTCCATTTGACAGCATCCAGAAGGGGACAAGAGTGCTTGCCCCAGATGTTTTAAGACTTCCCCTGGAAGGATTTTCACAGGCATAGCCAAAGTTCACAGGTGTTTGCCTATTCCCCTGTTCTTTGAGTTAGGTACTAGTACATCTGATTTTTCTTGAGTACAGGATTCCTAAAGAGACAGGAGCATCTAATCAAGACGTGCATCGGGAGGCAGAGCACCAGACCTCCTGCAACCTTCCAGATCTGAAAGTGAAACCGGCTCCGCTGACAGCTGTAAGATAAGAATCGGGAAAAAAATATCCGGAAGAAAAAAGCCAGGCATACTTGGAAAGGTGGTAAGGAATGGCTCATTGTAAAGTATCAAAACGCACAGAAGTTACACGGACTCTTTAGCGTCTCGGAAGAGGGCTAGGTTTTCTCCTGTGAGCCGCTGCGGCCCTACAGAGGCCTCTCCGGACCCTCCTGCACTCCACCGCGCCGGCCACATCCCTCCCGTTAGAGGACAGAGCCCTGGGCCAGGTACCAGGCAGGCGGCGTGGAGCCAGGCTGAATCGCGAGCGTCCTCTAGACGGCACGGAGGTGCCCAGCGGGACGCCTCCGAGCCCCCCCGCGGGCAGCCCCAGCCCCCACCGGCTGCGGCACCGGCTCGCCGGCGTCCTGGCGGCGGCAGCCCGCCCCTGGGAGCTCCCTGCTGGCAGGGGCCGCCGCCTAAAAATAGGCGCCGCCGCGGCCCGCCCTGCTCCCGCGCCGCGGCCAGACGCGACCGGGGAGCGCGTGGCGGCTCCGCGAGCGCGGCCCGCGCCGCCAGCAGCCCTCACGAATCGCGGCGCGCGTGCGGGGCGCCCGCGGGGAGGTGTGGCCGCGCTCACTGACCTGCCATGGTGCCAGCTCCGCGGAACGGCTCAACAGAGACAGCCACCGCGCTCCGACGGCTGCGCTGAGGCCGCCCCTTATATAGGGGCGGGGCCACGCGCGATACGTCTTTGGCCGGAGGCGCAGGCCCCGCCCTAAGGAGTCCCCGCGTCGCCGCGGGGCGGGGTCTCCGCCATGGAGTCCCGCGGCGGTAGCACGTCATCTCTCCTTCGGCCATGGTGGGCCCGCGAGGCTCGGCGGTGGCGGCCGCCCGGCCAGGACGCGGAGACGGGATCTGGGACCGGGCCGTGAGGCCTCGTGCCCCCCGGTGCCTCCTAGGCTACGTGGAGCTTGAAAATATTCCACTGTGCTGACGGAGGGTAGGAGCCCATGTCAGGATGCTGTGGCTTAGGCTGGCAGCGCCGGTGGCACAAGGAGAGCGCTCTGCTCTTCAGGGAGAAGGAGTAAAACCATGCCTGGCCCCAAGCCAACTGCAGCTGCAGGGAGCGCGTTTACAGTATACGCACAAGCCAGATGCCCCCAGTCCTGCAGCCGCATTAGGGTAGCATGGCCGCTGGTGAGCCGTCCTTGATGCTGCCACAGAACAGCAGCTGAGCCATGAGGAGCACCTTGGGCTGGATGCAGGCAGCTGCATGCACGGTTGGGATCGCTGTCGGGCTTTGAAATGCAACTGTTGGCGCATGCAGCATTACAGCCGGTTTGGTGGTCGTCACTGCAGGAGGCTGCAGAGTGGCAGGAGGGGCCCTAGAAAAGGTATAAGGCAAGTGCTTTCATTTGAAGGCTTACACCATCATGCCTCTTTTAAGGCAGCATAACTGGTACTGTTGGCAATGCTTGGCACCTCTGGGGAGTGTGTGTCAGCAAGTGAGATGAGGAGATATGCCCATACTTAGATATTTTATCTGTGGCTCGATTTCAGTCCTTGAAGAAAGTTAAGCTGTACCTTTTCAGGAACACAGGAAGGGTGCTGATGAGTTTCTTGTGCTCTTCTTTATCACTCTTGCAAGCGTTATGACTATTAAGACTCTAGTACAAGTCCTTTGTTATTCACGTGACTCTCTACCTACTAGTCAAAACTGAGCAAAGATGATGACAAATAGTGAAGGGTATAGACACACAAGATACCCTAACTGAAGAGATGAGTTAGTCCAAAAAATCACAGAATCACAGACTGGTTGAGGTTGGAAGGGTGCTCTGGAGGTCGTCATCTCCAACCCCCTGCTCAAGCAGGGCCACCCAGAGCTGGTTGCCCAGGACCATGTCCAGATGGCTTTTGAGTACCTCCAAGGATGGAGACTCCACCACCTCCCTGGGCAGCCTGTGCCGGTGCTCGGTCACCCTCACAGTGACAAAGTGTTTCCTGATGTTCAGAGGGAACCTCTTGTGTGTCAGCGTGTGCCCATTGCCTCTGGTCCTGGCACTGGGCACCGCTGGAAAGAGCCTGGCTCCGTCCTCTTTGCACCCTCCCTGCAGGTATTTGTATACGTTGATGAGATCCCCCAGAGCCTGCTCTTCCCCAGGCTGAACGGTCCCAGCTCTCTCAGCCTTTCCTCGCAGGAGAGATGCTTTCTTCTCCCTTCACCATCCTTGTGGCCCTTTGTTGGACTCTCTCCAGTACGTCCATGTCTCTCTTGTACTGGGGAGTCCAGAACTCAGCACAGTCCTCCAGGTGTGGCCTCACCAGCACTGAGTAGAGGGGAAGGATCCCCTCCCTTGACCTGCTGGCCATACTTTGCCTAACGCAGCCCAGGATACCGCTCACCTTCTTTTCAGCAAGGGCACATTGCTGGCTCATGTTCAACTCGGTGTCCACTGGGACCTCCAGGTCCTTTTCTGCAATCCATTACGTTCCTCAAGACAATGACCTATACCTGCTTTTTCACCAGAATAAACTGAGGAAAGTCTGTTAGGAAGGGGATTCCTTTCTAACCTGAAATGGCAAATGGCTTTTGTCATGAAAGGATTTACAAACTAAACAAACCCTCAAATGCAAACTGATGAACAAAGAACATTCCACCTCCAAATTTCCCCAATATGGGAAATTATGTTTGAGCCGAGACAATTTTTGTAGACCCGTTTTAAAATCAAATTGCTTACTTTTAAAAATACCAAAATCAGGGAAGTGCTCCTTGACCAACAACAAAAAAAAGCTTTTAGAGCATACCAGTAATTTATAAAACATCATGTGCATAAAAATGCATGAATCATAATTATAGGCAATGCTGGTAACGTTGTATGTGAGTAGGGATTACTAATATTTTCCGGTATGCAGCCCTTTTTCAGGTATCCATGGCTTTGACAAACTTTCTCTGTGATGGTGTTGGGCATGGTTTGTGTCTGTCTCAGATGAAAGTTTTGAGAAATTTTTAGCCAGCACATTTCAGCTGCGTCTAGCTTGTTGCGTTGCCAAGTTTTTGAGAGAAAACAATAGAATAGCCACTGTTGGTGATTACCCTCTCCCCCCCCCCCCCCGCCCGACTCCTTTGTGTTCTGTTAGAATGGAGCAAAAGAACATCATTCCTTCTGGTTTCTATGTTAAAAACAAACGATCGAAACAAAAAACCTAGGTTTGTCAGTGTTAAGCTTGAAAGTGTGACAGGGAAGCGCTCCCCCCACCCCTGTGCACACACCTGTTTGCACATGCTTGTTTGAGATTTTTCAGATGTTCATGGTTGAACAGGCTGTAAATTCTATGGTTCCCTCGTGTGACAGGATTGCACATACATCCGTGCCCCTGTACTGACTGGTTACACTCCTTTCCCCACAACCTGGAGGGGAAAAGTCACAGGAAGAACCTGAGAGATCATCAGATGTCCCATTGGCTTCCAGATCAAATGGAAGAAAAGATCATGTGACAAGAGGATAGAAGGAAAAAAGCCGGAAAAAAAGAGAGGAATGCTTGGGACAAGCTCTTATGAGATGAGGGCTAAGATGGGAAAGCATCTAAGCCTAGGACAAGCTGAGCAAAAGAAGAGCTTGGCCTCAATTTTGATGGAAGAGGATAAATTTAAGACTAGGTGAAAGATAAGTATATGAGGATGGGAACTAGTCAGGGAAACTTTGTTACTTGTCAGCACACCACAGGACTTGACAAAAATCTGGAGAGGAGGAAGAAGGAATAGATTTTGATGGATAATGAGACAGACAACACTCAGAAAGAATGGACAAAGTGCTGCCTAGCAGCTCATTACGTGAATACTGGTGCACTGAATGAGGTGCAAGTCCTATGGAAAATGAGCCTGTGATCATGCAATTAAGAATTACATCACAATGCATGTGGTGTAATCAAATTATCGTTGTAATTGATGTAGAAGTCAAATTCTTCTACCATTGATGCAAAAGTCAAATTGCCATTGCACATTATAGAACTTCCTACTGTTAATGGCTGAGTAATAGTGTTATTTTAATAGGAGCTTGTCTATAACTTAAGTGAAAAGACATTTCAAAACATCAAATACTAAGAAGTAGCTTTGAAATACAGTTAGGATTTACATAGCAGTAACAGAAACTGCTACCCCTGTAACTGGACTGTGTTAAGTGTAAACTTCCAAAGCACTTAATTAGCCATTTACTCTTAAGCTATATAATAATTTTGCAAATGTGCACAGTGAGTCCAACCATTAAATTAATAAAACATTGTAGGGAAAGTTTCAGAATAAAACATTTTTTCTCCCTTTGCAAAATCTGGAGAAAAACAGAAAAACGGTTGACTCCATGCATTCAGTCCAAGTTAAAGTACTGGAATTCAGTTTTTACAATGCTGCAACTGAAATGGAATCTGTCTGGTTAGGAAAGAGAATTCCACGGTGTGAATTGCATAGCTGGATATATAAAAATAATATAGCCCGATTCAAGACTGTACTGAGAGGTTTGATTCCATTTTTGTCCTACCATCTCTGTCTTGCCCTGTCATAAACTTCCCTGATGACAAAAGCTGTTCTGGGTCATCCCCTCTGCTTTTTGAAGCCCTTCTCACCTTGACATTACTGTGAAACTAGACTGGACATTTATTATTTGAGAACTTAGAATAGTCTGCATAGAATTTTAAAATTTGGCACAAATTTTTCCTAGTGCTAGGGTTTCAATATAATATAATTTATTCCAATAGGACTGAAAAGGCTTTTGTTATTTGAATAATCAAAACATTATGCTGTCACTCAAGCTTATTTCAGCCTTTGACATTCTCCTTTCCTAATGGGCATTCTCTTTGCTTATCCCAGAGCCAGTTACAGTTTTGGCCTCATTTCCTTCAAAAAAAACCCACCTGTTACATAAATGTGATAGTCTGCTGAAAAGCTAGGCTTCATCTTGTAAATCTTGCATTTGCTTGGTGTGTGTTACTTAACACATGGCAGTGGGCACATGTTTAGCAGATTAAGGAATTCTTATGATTTCTTCTAGCTAACATGATAAAATAAACACTCTTGTAAGCAGTGAAGCAAGTAGGTCTAAGTTTCTTTTGATTTATATCATCTTTTCGTTTGATTCTTAGTGGTCTATAATGCAAGCTACAATAGAAGCTTTTCTCCTGGTTGCATGAATAACCTGGCATCTATTAAGAAGTAAATTGATGCCGAGCCTTTTTTCTGCTTGGAGAAATAGTTACCTCTCTCATCAGTCTTTACAAAACTGTTAAAAAACAGTAATGCTGAGACCTCTCTCCACTTTCTTAAACTTAATGAAAAGGTTTAAATGTTATTGGAGAACACAGAGGCATGTACAAATGATTTCACAAGCCTCTTCTCCTTTGGCAAATAGGCGAAACAAGGCACGTGTACGTGTGTTTTTCTCCTAACCCGCCCTCTACTCCATCTCTCTGCTCCCCTTTGCTAGTGATTCTTCCAGGATGGGAGGCCACAAGACCTACTGATTAGGCTGGGAGCGGAAAGCAGGGGCTGGGAGCGGAAAGCAGGGGTTTGTCACCAGTTCCACTCCTCATTTGCCATGACGCTAAGGGCAGGCAATGCAGCTACGTATTTGTTCCCTTTTTTTCTCTCTTTAGCACTTGACTAAAAAACAGTAAGTCTGTCTCTTGCACTGTATTTGTACAGGGGAGTCCCATTCATGTGTCCAAGCTGTAGGTGCTACTGCCTCAGTAGGAAGCAATCTTACTTGCACAGATGTGCTGAACAAAATCTTAAACTCTCCCAAAACAGAAGACTTTTAGTACCTCATCTTAACATGCATTTCATTCCTTACTACACGAAGCACTAAACCTCTTAATACTTGAAACCAACAGACTAGCAGATGATAAAATTCCTGGAGATGCAAAGTTCTCAAGATATAGAGATTCTAGCAGGGATTTGGGAAGAAGCAGTGGTAATACTTCCACCAAGTTACACAGACTTACAACAATGCTCTAGTTCCATGCTAGAGTTGTGCTGAATTTCAAGCTAGTACTTCCTCCAGTTTAGGCCATGTAATTAACTTTAGTCTCATGTGAAAATAAAAAAAAATCAGGATGACATACTGGGAATGACATTTCTGATTAATATTAAGTGAATTCAATTACTCCCTTTTGGAAAACCTTAGTATCGTTAAGTTCAGATGCTTCAACCCTTTTCATAGCTAAAGACGTATAATAGCATCAATATTAGAATAGAATAGAATAGAATAGAATAGAATAGAATAGTTCAGTTGGAATTGACCGACAACGATCATCTAGTCCAACTGCCTGACCACTTCAGGGCTGACCCAATGCTAAAGCATATTATTAAGGGCATTGTCCAAATGCCTCTTAAACACTGACAGGCGTGGGGCATCGACCACCTCTCTAGGAAGCCTGTTCCAGTGTTTGAGCACCCTCTCAGTAAAGAAATGCTTCCTGTCCAGTCTCAACCTCCCCTGACACAGCTTTGAGCCACTCCCAGGCGTCCTGTCCCTGGATCCCAGGGAGAAGAGCTCAGCACCTCCCTCTCCACGTCCCCTCCTCAGGAAGCTGCAGAGAGCAATGAGGTTGCCCCTCAGCCTCCTTCTCTCTGAACTAGACAAGCCCAGAGTCCTTGTCTAAGACTAGAACGTTACTAGAGAAGTGGTACATTAACAATAGTGCTCAGCAATTATAGTTGTTAAAAACCTGTATAAGCATTAATCCAACATCTCTGAGCAGTTAACTATTGCCAGATCTATTTTTACTGAAGAAGATTATAGGGCTCATTTAGATTAAATGGGAAGATAGTTTGCACTTTATGCTAGCATAAAGCAACAGCAGTGTTGTTTGGGAGCTCATTTTAATAGGCCTCAAAGGAATTGTTTCAGCATGACATCAGAACCATCAGTTCAGGCGACACTGGTCTTTCTTACACGACTTCCTTAGGACTGCACAGAACATCAGCAATACAGATCTGTGGTCCAACGGCTTCCACAGCTGACCTCACTGACAAGGTCTTGTACTCATCAGAACAGAATGATGTGAGCCTAGAGATACACATTCCTGGGTTCTTGACCTAACTGTGCCAGTGTGCTTGAGGGCTAATTAGTAAGATCTTCTTTAAGTGGAGTTTTATTTTAGGATGTTCAGGTTTGTGCAAGAAAAAGGTCATTAGTCAAGGTTACAAGGTGTTAATCAGAAGTCCTTGTTACCAAAACCACTGCAGTGCAAAACGGTCTGTAGCTGTTAAACCCCATCTCTCTGCTAAAATTGGTGTCATACATGCTGAAGGACAGAGGTCTTGTCACAGTGCTGAAAAATACTTAGGCTGGACATAAATGTATCTGGTGAACAGTTAAAGGAGTGCTAACTGAGTCAGCCTTACGAATTCCTCATTCACACTGATTGACGTGTGCTGTAGTGCTGTAACTTCCTCTTAAGAGACGGGTGATTGTTTTTCTGGTGAAAGTCTGCAGAAAACAACTTCTTGCTGTGTCATATTTACAGCATCCATGTTGGCTGTGCTGGGTACGTTTGCTGTCTCAGGTGTATCACTCCAAGTAAATATCCCCATGTTAAAAGGTTCATCCTTAAGTTTACTCTCCATCATAGTTACAATAGCTGTCAAATGTAGCTACCTTGCAGTATATGCTGTATGAAGTGGGTTTCTTAAAAATGTTTTGGGGCTATATTAGGAAGCTGGGCATAATAAGGTTGACAATGCCTTCTCTTACGAATTGGTGCCCATATATCAGGCGTGGCTCAATGATGATTTTCTAGCTGCATAGTTCACACAGACCATAGCATTATTTATCCTGTGCAAACATTGAAACAACATCTCATGCTTTTCTCACTGTACAGTCTGGTTATTTTTTTCATTGTCTTTTATCAGGATTTTCATCAATGTTTCCCCACAGCTTCCAGATTGTTCACAATGCAGATGCAGCAGTTCTGTTCACTGGGCTGGGCAACAGCAATCACGTTACCCATGCCCTGCATTCTTTACATTAGTTGTTCATAGGAAGACAAATTTAATTATAGCTAGTACTAATTGGGGCTGGACGGACACTTGGTTATTTGTTTTAAAAGCCACGACTGACATAATAAGGCCTAAGCTCCATTTGCTTGTTTCTGATGCTTTTGCTAGTGACTGTTTATATTTTGATGCAGCCTATTGCCTATGAAGGTCAGTTTGTTATAGCAGTTTACACTGATACAGTTTTGTGGCTGGCACTTAAGATCTGAAGCAGGTGGGTTTGAGTGGGTTTTGAACCTTAGAGTTTTTCTGTACTATTTTTGTGGCCATATTTTTATTTTTCATAAATATGTAAAACATTTAGAAGCCCTGCAATGCTTCTGACTATAACACCTTATGAAGTGAACTCCACTGGTTAACTTTAACATTTTGTCAGTGCTAAGTATAGACTACAGATCCTTCCCATTCTGTGTTTCCCAGTATCTTCTAAAGAAGCCCTGCTTAAAGTGACGGTTTTAGTGTTTCAGGAAAGGTTTAAGGCATTTTTTTTGTTATTTGAGGGGTACTATATGTTCTTCTAATAATCATTATTTACAAGGGATGTTCTGAATATTTTAGATCACATAGGGATGACAGCTACAAAGTTTCTGGATTTTATTGCGGTGTTCTCTGCCCAAGAGGCATAAAAATTTTGTAGGTAGGAATTCCCAGCCATTATTTTTCATCTAAATAGCTTTTATAGCTTTTATAAACGCTATAGTACAGAATTATTTGTGACATGATTCTTGCTTAAAAAAAAATAAAACCACCCCACTTGCACATAAGTTGAAAATTGTTTTATTTAAATGTTTAATGGGTATAATGGTCCAGCCGAGAGATCATAGAATTTAGCGTGTAGTTATTAAGCACTTAACATTGGTATGGCTTATGTTCCGGAGGCCCATTTGGATAAAGCACAGTATCACTTATGTGAATACATATTGAGGAAATGTGTTTCATTTAGGAAGAGGTACAGCAGAGAGTAAACCTCTCATAATGAAGCCAGTAACCATTATGAAAAGCATAGTAGAAAATATTTTGGTTCCAGCGTCTCCTTCAGCCCTGGACATTTAATGTCCATAGCTTCACTTAAATGAATGTACTTTTTCCTTCTAGAATTTTAGGTATATTTAGAGCCACTGGTAGGCTTCAAATATTATATGGAAATCTTTAATGAGACCCTTTTGTGATTACTTGTATTAGAGAGGACAGAGTTTTGTTCTGGAGTAATAGCAATGAAGGAGAGCGCGCTGCATTTTCCTAATAATTACTATGTATAATTTTTGTGTTTTTCTGTTCAGTTTTGTATTGCTTCTTAATTGAACTTGGAGAGTTAAGACAGATCAAAGCTATGCATTGGTCCAGATAAGAAGTGAAAAAAATCAAGAAGTGAGACAGCAGCAGGAGTAGCAATTTGGAGCATCTGTGATAAGAGAAAGGATTGGGAGATGTCAGATAATCAGTAGGAGAGCTCTTAGGCACTGCAGAGTCATGCTGGAGAATGTGATCATTAAACTATAAAGATGATAAATGGAGATGGACAGGACCAGAAGCTATAGATTACAGTAGGCTGCTTTAAATTTTTAATCTAGCTTTTTAAAAGCTGCTCATATTAAACAACTCTGATAGGGAAATCTGTATAATGCTTGTCTTGTAACTCCTCATCACATCTTTCAAAGACCTCAGTGTCCAAATATACCTTCAAAGCTAATCATGATTGGTACGAAGAGAGTTTTAGTGCTGATTGCAGTATAATGGGGAGTGAGCTGTGGAATTCCACTTACTTAAATATGATATATGTGATAGTGAAACATGACCATGGACAATAGAGCAGGACATAAGAAATAGAATTTATAGGTGGAGGTCTTTTACTATATCAGCTGATTTAGTAGGAGAACGTAGACAAGCTTTTGGACACATGAGCCCTTCTTTAGTCTCAATCAAATAAAACCATGGACTCAATAGCTTTACTGGTTTTATGGCATATAATAATATACCTCCTCATTAACCTCTCTGTTCCATAGGCAACAAACTGCCTGTTTCTCTTCCCTAACATTTCTTCCTCTCTTATCCCCTTAATAACTTCTCTTTTACTTCAAAGCATGTTAGCTATCTTGTCTTTCAGAGATGATCTAACTGATATGCACCTAACTAAACTCTGAGCAATTGCTTTCCAGTTGTATTTAGCTCAGCTAATTTTATTTAGGTCTGCCACATCTATTTTGGACCTGATGAAGGCCTCCAAGTGTTCAAAAGCTTGTCTGGTTTTTTACAGCTATAGCAACAGGTTTAATGCAGCATAATACCTCTATCTGCAAATCTAATGATTAATTTTTGAGGGATGAGAAAATGAATGACAAAAAACTTGAATGCATTCTGGACCCACCAGACCCAGAACAGCAGTGACAGGAGTTTTAGTCATTTAAGAACTATTACATTTTACCTTTGTCTTCAAGCCTTGCAGTTGTACTGGTTACCATATAAGGAAGCGGTCCAGAAGTGCTGATCTTCATAAGCCCTAATATAGGTATGTCTTACTCTGAACATTGTGAAGGCAAAAACGTTTCCAGGGTCATATAACGTTTGTGACAGATACTGATATCAGTATCTGTCTTTCTGGTTTAAGTGCATTTCTCACCCTGTTCTTGTCTCCTTAGGCATATTCATTGATACTTGGACTTTGGCTGTACTCTGGTGAGCTTAAGGGCAGAAACTTGTATCTGTTGCCTTCCAGTGTGCCTTCCAGTCTTCTGAAATGTGCTGGGATATAGCAGGAGTAATTAGTGCAACTTCGACGGCTTTGCTTTCTCTCCTTTGCAACAACAAGGTTATTGACCATTCCAGCTTTTCTAAAGCTAAGTACTGTTTATTCAGTCACACCATTTATAGGAGTAAAGCTCCTGTAAGACAACAAACTGTTATCCCATCCAACCGGGCAGGCTCTCAGTATTTGTATAGATCATCTGGTACCACCTTCTGGCACCACGAGGTGACCCTAGTTCAGTTCTCAGACGATGAGTAAATCCAGACAAGCAAATACACATGCTTATGTGAGGGCCACGACTGAGGTTGTCCCAGCCCTTCTTTGTTGCCAGACCTTTAGTATCAGATCAAACCAGTAAAATGATACCCCCCGTCCCCTTGGAGTGGATCTTTAAAGGGCATAAGTCGTGCACATTTCCAATGTTGTTTTACCTCTATCTGCTTTTCCCAACTTTCTGTTGGGACTCCACTGCAGGACTTCTAGTTCTTGGAAAATAATTTCACATGGCTGAGTTTGCTACAAATACATTCAGAGACAAACACTTAATGATAAATATGTCCTTTATAACATCAAAACAGAAGTGTTTGAATATTTTGTGCCTTCTCAGCATCTGTTATATTGCTACACTGCAGTCTTTGAATGACCCAGGATGTTAGGACATCGCAACAGGAATATTTTTATTCTTGGTTTCAAGGTTGCCCCACTTGTAACTATAGAGACATAAATCTCGCTCTACCTTTTGCCCACACAGTACCAGCTGAAACTGTCTATTTAGATGTCTCAGAGTTCCTTTTCAGCAAAAAGACAGAGAACGTACAGCAGGTAGTAGTTTCTGTAGGCTGTGGCCTAGCTCCCTGACTTGTTTTATTATGGAACGGAAGAGAGTACCCAGGCCAAACAATGACAGAGCTCAGCTGAACTGAATGGGTCTCAGACTCACTTGGTTGCCGGGCTTGCAGTGGAGTAAAAAACAATTTCTCTGCATCTATATAGTGAGTGGGAATGCAGGAAAAGCTGTAAAGGAAAGGAAAATGGTTGAGAGAAAGAAAAACATGAGGTAGGCCTGGGAAAAGGAGAGGATTTATGGAAACTGAGGAGAGGCTGGAGAGGGCGTAGCATAAATGAGAATCAGTGAAATTGAAAGAGAAGAAAGGCTGAAAAGAATTTCAGTTCTAAGGAGTTTTCAGAATTGGAAAAGGAAGAGACCTGTAAGAATAAAAATAATGTTTCTTTTGGGGTTCTTGGCGATGAGACGACAATGATGTAGTGAAGAGGGGAGAGACAAAATCAGGGACTTTGGCTGGGATACTGAGTGAGATTAATTTTAAAAAGGCTTCAGTGCTGAAGCTAAGAGAATAGGGAAGCTAAAGAATTGTATGGAGAGAAGTCTGAAAACAGGCTGGAGTGCTTTGTTAGGTAGGGACATTTGGCAGCGTCTCTTTAAACCATTGCCCAGAAAGACTTGTGGAAAATAAGAGCTGCACTAGCCAAGCTTCTTTGTAGCAAGACCTCCCTAGGAAACCGGTGTACTGTGATATGTAAGATATATACAGTCAGCACTTTCACTGGGGCTGGCATACAACTATTAATGCTGCAGGATACTTTGCATCCCACTTGGCTTCAATTAGATCTTTTCTGCTCCATCTTTCCTTAACAGAGCTACTACTCTGTTCACTTTCCAATAAAAGAATGGAATTAGCTGGAACAATTCTTGGTGAGTCTATATGCAGCATATGTTTCCTTGTCTTACATTGTACTTGCATTTAGTATGATAATAAAAAACTCAATACTTAGATAACATTACCCTTCTTGTTACTAATGGCTGAAATAGCAAGAAACAAGTATGCATCTTATCTGGCTGTAAATACATTTCTAAAAATTTGAAAATTCAGCTTAAATTTTCATAAGTGTTCATTTTCCCAGCCAAGCTATGGGTCTGAAAACTGACACACAGAGACATAGTCACTTTTGAAATTGTACTTTTACTGAGGACTGAATCTTTCCTTTTTCATTTTCGTGGAGAGCCCATCCTGTATCAAAAAACCTTGCTGCCTGTGGAACAGTAAGACTTCAGTAAAGAAGTTCTTTCAAGCCACCCTGTATTTATCCATGTGGTATAAAATGTACCCCATAGGGAAAGGGAATTCCTGTCCATCAGTGTGGAGGAGGAGGAGATCCAAATCTGGACAACACATTTAACCACTCCAGAGTTTCCTTCACCATTGCTCCTTGTAGGAACTAAACCATTTGCTTTGAGAGATTTAGAACTTGACTCTTCTCTTCCACTTTAATCCATGTGTCTTGGATTTGGTGTATAATGTTGAGAGATTTCATTAGCTGAGTTCAGATTATATGTGTTGTCAAAGCTCCATTCGTATTGAAGCCCATGTGTGATTTTGATGCTGGGCCTGTACAGTCAGTCTTTCCTCATAAATACTTCTCATTTCATGAGCAAAGATTTGAGTGCAACTATATTTAAGAATGGATGGGGAAAGCACTGTTAGTGAAGATGAATTATCTTTGGAGTCCTTCTTTCTGTGCTGCTGTGTGAAGTTTTTGTCAAAAAAAGATTTTCATTTTGCCTTGAAGAGCATTCAGTTGTTGTTGCTTTTCTTTTAAATACTGACCACTGTAAATTGTTTATTGTGCAAGATTTGGTTAAAATATCTGATACAACTTAAGGATGTGAGATTTGCAAAGTACTGCACAGAAGAGGAACTGTGCTAAAACCACATGCTGTTGTGTATTGACTTTCTCTGCCTACTATATAGATTTGGGAAAAAAATATAACTCTTAAAGTAATGTATTCCTCAGCCTTCTCTTCACGGATAACGCAGTTATTTAAGTTGCATGTGCTATATTCGGACTGGCAAGTAGAAGACAGAGGAGGCTGCCTTAATCCTCAACGAATCTCGTATGAAACAGAAAAAAAGACGACCGAGGTCTCAATTTCCCTTGCAGTGCCCAGGAACGTGCTCTCCTCCTCGATTCGTGGCCAGTGCATGTGCGGTGCCTGGGAGCAGCATGGCAGAGGGCAAGGCCCCTTTCCCCGTGGCAGGTGGGGGTCAGGGACACCAGTCAGGCGAGCGAGACCTTTGGCTGGCGTAGGGTCGGGGATGGCTCGGGCCCGCTGTGGCTGCGGCTGCCTGGAAGCAGAGGTGCCGGCTGGGGGGTCTCGGGCCCAGGCCCTCTCGGTGCAGGGGCCTGCGGGGCAGGGTCTGCTGGGTGCACGGCTGACTTTCCCATCCCTTCTCCTGACTTTAAGGCCCCGGTTCCTCCTCAGCACCAACCAAGGTGTGCGGTCGGCCCCGTGGACATGGGCAGCCGGGAGCTGTGGGGAGGAAGGCCAGCCCTGGCGCAGGATGGTGATGTGGTGGCTCTGGGTGGCAGACGGTCCTGCTGTTGGCAGGCCTGCCTGAGAGTGCTGGTACGTGAGAAGACAGTTTAAAATCAGCTGGTGGTTTTCAGCGGCCCTGCCTCTGCATGTTGGACCATGGAGCTGAGGGGACCAAAAATACTGTGTTAATTGTCTCTAATGGAGATGAGCTAGTGCTTGCGGTGATGCAGGTAGGTTCAGTGGAAGTGCAGCTTACTGCAATCCTATGGATTGATTCTTGCATATGGTGGCTAAAATCAGACCTATAAACAACATCTGTAACATGTTCCTGGTGTGTATCCTCCTGTTCTGCTACACTTCCAAAGGAAGCGGAAACTTTAAAAGCTGTAGGCAAAAATTCCTCAGCTTCTTTTTACTGTTTTCCTGCTTTTATGTGCTGTGGCGTGTATTGCTCGAAATGTTCAGTCACATTCCGTCAATTGTTTAGAGTTCATTGTTTACAGTTTCTCACTCAGGGATTACGGTTTATGACTTTATTCTGTGGGACTCTGTATCTATCAATCAGGGCTTACAGTTTACTTATTTGCTGATCAAGGCACGGGATTTAAAATCTAACCTCATCCACAAGTTGTAAAGCGCCAACTATCATTTGGGTTCCAAGATACGTAGTTTAATGCTTAAAGTTCAGGGTTTACAGCTTACTGTTAAATGCAAAGGTCCAAATCCTTAGATAATAAATTGTAAGCCCTGAACTCTAAACAGTAGGCTGTGAACCATTTTGGGGTGGTTTGTATCTTTCACCTGGTGCCAGCCAGCATTCAGCTATGTGGTCTGATCCGAGGCAATGAGCAGGAGGTTAACTAGGCAAGTGTTTGAAGAAGTGGATCTGCTTGTGCATGCCTGGATTGAAAGAGGGGTGTGGCATGGTTATGCCAGAAAACGTGGACACAGGAAGATCCTGAAAGGTTAACCTGCAGTTACTACTTAGTCTGGTTTCTTTCTTGCAGCAAACCCAAATGTTGTGGTAGTCTTCAAAATGGGGGTGGAGGGGCAGTGTTTGTGGCTTGCGTGTTCTCCTTTACCTTGTTTGTGTGTATTAGATTAGTGTTTATGTTTGTATACTAAATTTGGTTTGTTGTGCTTTTCTGCAGGGCTTTCAGTTTTTGCATAGCTTTATGCAAAAAGGATGATGCCTTTTACTATGTTTGTCAGCAAGCAGCAGATCACAAATTACTGTCACAATGGATACCAAGGCAGTGGAGTTGATATATGCTGGAGAGTGCCCGCTTCCCTTGAGCACTAGGCATTGGTGCATACGGCTCACTTGGCTGGACTTGGAGACGTTTTCTGCAGCCACAGAAGTTCTTTCTCCATCCCTCTGTCCAGCTCCCTGTCCCTCTGTTTCTATCCCTCTGCCTGACCATCCTTCCCACAAACTCTAGCCGTCTGTCCAGCTTGCTTGCCGTCCTTCTTTTCCTGTCCCAGTCGCTCTGTCCTGCCTATTGTCTCGTCTCTTCTCTATCAATCTCTCCAGCTCCCCTTGATATCTTCTGCGCCGTCCTACCAGCTCTCCACCTCACGCATGCGCAGTGCCGCCGCCGCCCTCTGACCTCCCTCGGCTAGCCACAACGCGGTACTGCAGCTGGAGGCACGCATGCACATTGCCGCCATCGTGCTCACCGTTGCCACCAGTTGATCCATACCGAACACTGCAGATGGGGGGTGCCGGGCGGCACCCCGCTCGCACTTGCCGTCGGTTGAGCCCAGCACAGTACTGCAAGCCTGCCTTCTCATGCATGCGCAGTTCCGGCTCCGCCTCACGGTTGCTTACCGTTGATCACAATTCATTACTGTGCGGAGGTTGGAGGGGGTGGAGGCGGTGTACGCATGCGGAGTACTGCCGCGGTGCTCACTGCTGCCCTCGGTTGATCCCAGCATAGTGCTTCAGCCTGCTGTCTCACGCATGCGCAGTGCCACCGTCTTCACAGCTGCCTCCGGCTTGCCAGACACAGCCCAGTACCGCAGCTCCCATCGTACTTACTGCTGCCCTCCCTCGAGCACAGTCCAGTAATGCAGCGTGGGGGCACAGCGCCGCCGCCCAGCTCACTGCTGTCCTCAGTTCATCATAACCGACTACTGCAGGTCGCTGCATGCGCAGTAACCACCATGGTCCGCAAGTAACTACCAGGGGCACCAGCTATATTCGCCGCTCCTTCCTCCCGCTTAGCTCGGCAGCAGACTGTCTTGGCTTCTTGGTGGGGGATGGGCTTGGAGTCTTGGAGCTGCTCCGCAGTGCTCACACACCTGCGCAGCAGCACCCCCTGCTCGCTGATGCACCGCCTGCAGCGGCATGCGCGGTGGGCTCCGGTGCGCGTGCCTGAGCCAGCCACGCTGAGAGCGCTGAGGGGGGTGCACACGACGAAGAGCGGGAGCGGTGGGGTACCGCACTGCGAGCGCTGGGGGCAGGGGACAGAGAACAGGAGCAGTGCAGTATACTGTGCTGTGAGCACTTCTTGCCGCTTCTACCTTGCCTCCCGCTGCCCGCAATGTTGGCAGCTGGTGCATGCATGGCACCTACAACCAGCATGATGGTGGTGTGCAGGCCTCAAGGGTTGGGACTGCTCAGTGCTGAGTGCCCGGGGACACCATTGAGGCGAGCAAGACCCTTCAGTGGCTGTGGGCTTGTGGATGCCTCCTGCCTGCTGGGGCCATCGCTCCCTGGAGGCAGCGCATTGAGGGTCTCAGCCCAGTCACACTCGGCGCCAGAGTGCATGAGGCAGAGTCTGCCAGAAGCGTGGGGAAGATTTTCCTTCCCCTTCAGGGGCCCTGTTCCTTCCCCACAACAGCTGGTGCATGTCTTCTGTCCTGTGGACGCTGATAGCTGGGAGCTGTGGGGGAGGCAGGCAGGTCCTGGAGCAGGATGGTGGAGCAGCGGCTCCCTGCTGGGGGACAGGGTGGTCCTGCTGTGGCAGTCCTCCCCGTTAGGTACATAAGCACATCCTCAAGTTAGTAATCTGAGAATTGGGGGAAGCAGGAAGATAGGCTGAAAGAAAGACACCCCAAGGCACCTTGAGGCCTCCCCACCCCTAGGCACAGACTGTGGGTGTCTACCCAACTGATGAAAATTTCCACTGAGCCTCCCTGAGCCCTGCTTGCCCTGTGTAGTTGCCCCAAAGCCATGGAACTCTCCAGTCCTGTGTGTGCCAGTGGGTCTCACATTGCTTCTGCTGTCTCCCCAGGCACCCTAAAGCAACCACCCAGCCACGTGTAGCACCCATATATACTCAGCACCCCTCTGGGATAGAACCCCCACTCTGATGTGCAATCTGATTGGCAGTTAGGACGGGTCCCTGTGGTAGGGCAGTCTGGAGCTGCCGTCATTGTCTGTACTCCGTGTCAGTGCAGTCTGCCATTATAGCATTGTTTCCAGTGCCCAGGCAGGGTTGCCTCCCAGTGCGGCTTGAATCATGCTTGTGACACTGGCATCAAGTCCTGTTTCCTGATGGAGCTGTCCTTATGGAAACCAGTGTCTTCCTTGCATCACCCTCTTTCTGCTCCTCTTCTGCCTGTGTGCAGCAGAAACCTGGACCTGACTGCTTTCTGCGCACCGTTCTGTCACTAGGACCTTCTAGCAAGGTCTGTTTGACTTGGGCCCCCTGCGTTGTCTCTTAAGTAGTGTGAGTGAAGCAAAACCCTGCTTCTGTCACTTTCTTGGTTAGAGTCTGTTTCCTGCTAGCTGAGTCTCACCAGTGTTTAGAGCTTTTAAAGGCCGTGATTTTTTCCCCCTGTCTTTGCTGTCTTTGCTGCTTCCTGAGCAGTCTGAAGATGACCTAAAACTTTGGGTGCTATTGGTGTTGTGTGCCTGTGTTTTCTGTGGGAGAAGGGCTAGGGCTGTGCTAAGTGAAGACACATAGGTTGCATGTGGAAGATGGAGGGCTGGAGAAGTGGCACAGGACTGGCTGGCTTCCTTGTTCTTGGAGTGGATAAGAGGAGTGTTTCTGGTGACAGATCACTGAATGTGTAGTGCTGTCGGGCACAGTGGTGGGTGGTCACTTTGGAGTCTGAAATCTTTGCTTTCCTTCTTCTGCCTGTGGTGAATGAGAGGGTGGCTAGGTCAGCGGGGACTGCTTGTTTCCCCTTTCTGTTTGATCTGTGTACATTTTTATGCCAAGTAAAACAGACGCTTCCAACATTGCAGTGTCTGTGCGGCAGTTGCCCTGAGAAGTACCATCTACCATAGGCTGGAGTTAACTGGTGCCTGAGCAAGCCTGAGCATCTGTGAGGACTGCTGTGGCATCCTGGTGATGAAGCAGAGCCAGAGAACATGGCTGAAGCGGCACAGAGGGTCAGTTGTGATTGTGGGAGCAATTACGGGCCTTGGATTTGGGTTAGTTCTGAAGGGCTGTGCAATTTTTGGCCTCTCGGTAACAACTGTTCTGGCCTTTTGCAGGTGCTGAAGCATGGTCTGGCGGTTGAAGGAGCATCACAGATCGGAGCTCTGTGGGATCTGTGGCCAGATGCAAAGGACAACTTCTGACTCGCAATGTGGGCACAGCTAAGTCCTGGGGCTGCATCATAGGTGAGGGAGGCTGGGTGGGTGGAAGGTGGTTGTGCTCTAGTTGGGGATGAGACAGACTGTGTGGCAGTCTGGATACTGCTCAGTGGAGGGAGCTGGAAGTTGTGTATGGGAGGCTGAAGTTTGGGCACTTGGTGAGTGATGTGCAGGCCCAGCAATGGGAATATACTTGATGTGCCAAGTGGTTAGGTACCTTGGACTACAAATGTTCATCATGTGAATAATAGGCTAAAAAAACCAGTCTGTTTTACATAACAAAAAGTATTTTCCCAGCTGCAGTGTTTTACCCTTGTTCTGGCAACTCTGTGAGGCATTTTCTGGTCAGTCTTTAGAGGGAGATTTACTGGACAGAGGAAAAGGCTTTTGGGGTGGTGTTAGTGACTGCAGGAATAGTGTTACCAGTTGTCACAAACACTTCTCTCTCTCAGCAGGTACCGCTTCCCTTAAGGAGAGGCTGGTTGGTGGTTACAGGTGTCACTGGCTCTGGGTATTTGCCCACAGAGCTGAGAGGACCACAAACATTAAGTTAATTGTCTGTAATGGAGATTTAGTGCTTGCTATGTTGCAGGTAGGTTCAGTGGAAGTGCAGCTTAGTACAGCGGATCAATCTATGGATTGATTCTTACATATGGTCACTTATGAATGGTGGCTGAAACCAACCCTATAAACAGCAACTGCAAAGTGTTTCTGGTGTGTGTATTACCATTCTGCTGCCCTTCAAAATGAAAGGGAAACTTGTAAAGCTACAGGCAAAAATTCTCATCTTCTTTTTACTTTTCTCTTTACCATTTTCCTGCCCACACATTCTTTGGCGTTTCTTGCTTAAAACTGAGTGCTTAGCGATTTTCACTTATGGTTTATTGTTTAGAGTTTGTGGTTTTCAGTGGTTTCTTACTCAGGGATTACCGTTTATTACTTTATTTTGTGGCACTCTGTATTTATCAGGGTTTACTGTTTACTCATTTATTGATCAGGGCGCTGGATGTAAAAATCTAATCTCATCCATAAGCTCTAAATCCCCAATGACCGCTTGGGTTCTGAGATTTCTAGTTTATCACTTTAGGGCTTACTGTGTTAAATGGAAAAGTCTGAGTCCCTAGATAATAACCTGTAAGCTCTGAACCCTAAACAGTAGGCTGTGAATGCTTCTCTGGGGTTTGTAACCATCATGCACCAGGGCTGATGTTCATTGTGATTCCACTAAGAAAGGCACTCAGACTCTGTAAATTATTGATCAAAATTCCATTTATTGAAACTAACACTAGCCGGAAAAAGAGCATAGTATAATCTTACATTCCTTCAGATGCTGGGAACATCACATTGTGCAGAAACGGAGAGACCTCCAATCGAGGCACGGCCCAGTGTAGCTCCTGTCCATGGGGTGGTTCTGTTGACATCTTAGTCTTTAGAGCTCTTACAGGATTTTCTTGTAAGAAATAATTCTATTGGTCCTTTTACTGTCAAACAAGAGAGCGTTCGCTTGAGAAGATAAACACAAATAAGTGTAATCACCAGTGCCAAGTACAAACTGCCTACAGGCTCCTTTGTCACAAGTGGTCAGCTAAGTTTATCCTGTGACCAAGGTGTATGTGCAGCGCAACACATGCCTGAAGGCCAAGCTATACATGCAGCATAGCACAGCAGGGGCATGTGCCTACTCAGGTTAGCTGTTGTGTTGATCACTAGTTCCTCAACTAGCCCAAGTCTTCTGGTTAGGATCACTACAGTAACCTTCCCTGTGCCACCCAGCATTCCCCTCTTGCTCTCAGATCTGAGGCCTCGGTTTGATACTGTGCAGGCATGGCACACTGCCACTGCTGAGATGGTGGACAAGTTGAGAGCTGTCAAAGTTTCTTGCAGGGCTCTAGTCTAGGTGTAGGGCAGAAGCACAGACAGGTGAGATCAGGGTTTTTCCTCGAATAACAGGACTGAGTTCTATCCTTGAAGGAAAAAAGCAGGCTGACAGTTACATCTCTTGTTGAACTGTAACTGACATGAGGTTCATGTCAGCGCATTTCTCTAGCCTGTCGAGGTCCCTCTGGATGGCAGCATGATGGCTTATCAGCCACTCCTCCCAGTTTTGTGTCATCTGCAAACTTGCTGAGGGTACTCTGCCTCATCATCACTGCTTTTTGGTGTGCCTCAGGGTCGTATGTTTTTCTCCCCACGTGCACCAGTGCTCTCCCTTTGCCTTGTGCTCTCAGAGTCTGTTTGCCCTTGTCATCTCCTGAGTTTTTCTGTTTGCCCTTGTTATCCCCGGGCAGCGGGGCGGAGGCGCGGGGGCTGCCCGGGGCCGCACTGGAGAGTGCTCGCTGCTGGCGCCCGGCGACCAAAAGGTGGTACTGCGGCGGGGAGCCGCGCATGGGCGGAGGCGCCGCCGTGCTCCACGCTGCCGTCCGCCGGTAACGGCAACGCGATTCTGCGGCGCCTGCGAGGTGATGTCGCCGCGCTCGTCGCTGCCTCCCGGTGAGGAAGCGCCGCTGCCGCCCCACGTGCGCGGTGCCGGCCGGTGCTCGCTGCGGGCGCTGGGCGCGCAAAGCGCGGAACTGCAGCGCCGGAGCCGCCTCTGGGCAAGGGCCCCCGGCGGGTGCTCGCTGCTGCTGCCGCCTGGTGGCCGAAGCGCGGTACTGCAGCTCGGTGTTCGTGCGCCCGTGCTGGCCCCTCTGGCGCGCCGTCCGCGCGTGCGCGATGCCCGGGACCAGCATGGCGGCGCGCCAGGCAGGATTCCCGGCGGCGGCCGGGTGAGGGCCGGGGCCACCGGTGAGGTGAGCGAGCCCCTTTGGCGGGTGAGGGAGTGTCTTCTGCCCGCTGGCTGCCTGGGGGTGGCGGGACGGGAAGCTTCAGACCGCCCGCTGTGGCAGGCTCCCGGGCTGCTGGAGGCGAGCCGGGTTAGGGCGGCCCCAGGGAATTACCCGAGAGCTGATAGAAGGAACGAGGTGAAGGCGGCGGACATCCCCCAGGCGCAGACGCCGGGCGCCTCCCCAACTCGCCAGAGCTCCCCCTGAGCCTCCTCCGGCCCCGCTCGCCCCGTGCAGCTGCCCCCAGCTCCTCCCCTGAAGCCTGTCCCGTAGCCCCAGGCCGCCCCCAAGCCCTGTCGTGAAGGTAGCAAGGTGGCCCTTTAGTGCACTTGATTCTCCCTTAACGTGGGTACAGTTAGCAGCAGTGTGGGCATGAGTGGTGTCTCCAGAAGCCCCTGCAGAAGGAAGGGCTCCGGTCAGGGCCGAGCTGTGGTAGTAATGGTCGCTGCTTCTTCCCTCTCCCAGAGGCCATGCTGAGGGCATGGTTGTCCATTCCTCCCATGTGGATGCCGTTGACTGCACTCGCCTCAGGCTTGCGTGGGTTGTCTCTGCCCAACCTCTCTCTCCTCGCAGCGTGGGGGCAAAAAGGGACAGACCACTTACTGGCTGTGGACAGGAGCTGCTGTGGCTGAAGCTGGCGAGGCCAGAGAAAGGTAAAGAAGAAGAAGAAACAGAAGGCTGGCCAGCCGGCAGCTGCCTCCTGCTGCAGGCAAGAGAGAGCCTGGCCTTTCCGGGTGAGGAAGAATACCTCTTCGTTGTTCGCAGCAGGCCAGACTGCCAGCGCGCACCGCAGGGTCTGTATGCATAACCCAAATTGTGGTACGGCCGTGTAGCGCACAAGCGAGCGAGGCTATGTGTTTAGGAAGCCTCGTCTCATAAGAGCTGTGAGACACCCACGTATTCTGATGCTGAGTGGTGTCTTCTTGAAGGAACCTTGCTGAAAGTCAGCACTTGGTCTTCTAAGTAAAAACTTGCAGATTTTCTTTACTACAAATCTTGCCATTGCTCATTTGGGCTATTTGCTGTTTTCAAAAGTATAAAGAGGAACAAGAGAGATTAAAGTATGCCCTGAAGCCACTGATAATTAGTGACACTGCACTCCCTATTCATGTGTCAGGTACCAAACCTTTTATTATTTCAAATGTGGGGACATGATTTTTGTTCGCCTTTATTTCTAGCCGAGAGAGAGAAGAGCTGTGGTGTCTGTGATCCAGATTCCAGGTCTCTGGCAAGTAGTTCTGTTTCAAAAGCAAACTTTGACAAAGAGCAAAGAGGAGGAAAATGGACTTTTGAGTGTGGTATGACCTCAAGAAAGCTTCAGTGTCTTCATTTGACTAAGTGTTTAACTTGACAAGATGTTTCTGCTTCAGTAAGAGGGGCAGTCAGCCCCTGAAATCAGTGATGATGCAGCAAGTATAAATTTGATCCTTGTAAGCATGTTTTTAGATTTTCAGTAGTGTTTTACATTTCAACATCAGTAGAGCCTAGTTGATTTACATCTACTGTAGGTCTGGAGCTAAATTTTTTAAATTATGGCTGTGCTCCCCTGATACAGTGGAGGAGCAGGTGAGTGGGGAATGGGGGGTCATGGGGGGCGTCGCCCTCCAGAAAGGGGGTCACAGCCCAAAAATGCCTGAAAATTCATAGGGGGGTTAAAAAAAGTTTTAAAAACTGTAAATTTCTGTGTGAGGCATTGAAATAGAGAAAAATCTCATTTTTATATATATTGAAAAATAATACTAATTTATATATATAAAAGGATTTAAAAAAAAACCCATATATATCTACTATATTATATAAAGGATGGTAGCATATAAAAAATTCTAAATAGACATATATAGGGTTTTAAAATACAAAAATAACTCGTGTATATAAATTAAAAAATAAAGGACTTTAAAATGCAAAAAGGATGATATATTTCATATATGAAGGAATTTAAAATAGAAAAAAGTCTGAATAGAGCTATCTACACTTACTACGTGTTACATAGTAAGTCTAAGCAGATATTATATGTAATCTAAGATTATATATGTGTAAATAGGTATCTAAGTCTAAATAGATATGTGTAAATAGATATCTCAGTCTATAAAGATATAGGTGTAATTATATATAAGTGTAAATAGAGAAGTCTATAAAGATATTTAAGTATCAAAATATATGTTGAAATAGATATTATATATAGTAAGTGGGAAATAGGGGGGTATAAGTGAAACATAAATATATTCCCTAAATATATATATGTATGTATGTGTAAATAGATACATAAGTGTAAATGCCTATGATAGATAAGGTTTTTAAAATGCAAAGAAATCCTGTTTATAGAAAGGATTTAAAAACTCCCCGACCCCCCGCTCGAAACACCTCTCTATTGAAGATATAAAAGCGCTTTGAAAAGCTGCCTCTTCCTTGTTCTCCTTTTCCGCCTGTTCCCATCCTGATTGGGGGCCAGTTCCCCCAACAGGGACTTTCCCCTGCAGGGCTGCGCACGCAGAGCGGGACCTGCCGCCATGGCCTAAAAATACCACAAAACCCCTAATTCGGGGCCTGCAAGGGGTGGGGAAAAAAAAGCCCGCAATTTTGGGGGAAAAATACCCAACTTGGAGCTCCTGGGAAAGCCAAATCCGCCTGGATTTGGGCAGCCGGAAAGCAAAACACCTCCATTTTCATGCACAAAACCAAAAGCAAAAATCACCAATTTTTATGTTGTGGAAAAGCACCGAAAAACGTCCAAATGGAATATTTTGGAAAAGAAAAAAAAAAACCCAATTTTTATATTACCGAAAAGCAAAAAACCCCCCAATTTGGGGAAAATTTGGGGTGAAACACCATCCATTTGAGGGGCATTGCTCGTGGTTATCCAGTGCGGGTTATCCAGTGAGGGTCAGTTATCTGGAACGGATTATCTGTTGCGGATTATCCCAGGTGAGGTATCTGCTGTGGATGGTCCCGGGTGGACCCCCTGGCGTAGGTCACCCCCACGCATGTCCCCCCCCGCCCCTCCCGGTGTCCGCCCCGCCTTTCCCGTGCGAGGTTTTTCCCCCCGTGCGAGGTTTTCCCCGTGACGCGCCCCCCGTATCCCCTGCCCTCCTACCTCGTGCCCGCACTGCCCTCCTCTCTCCTCTCCCTCCTCCCACCCCCCGTGTTCCGCACTGCCTCCCCGTAACCCCTCTGCCCCGGACCCCTGGGGTGCTGCCTGCCCCGCCAACCTGCCCGTTGCCCCCCGCCCAAACTCTGGCACCCCCCTCCCGCTCCCCCGCACCCCACTCCCACCCCGCTCTCCCTCCTCCTGCGTTTTGGGTTTGTGCTGCAAACGGCGTCGGTGACGCGGGGCTGCGTGAGTTCCCGCTGCGCAGCGCTTGCACCGCGCCGGGGGCTGTGCTGCTCCTCGCCCCGCCCTGCCGGCGAGCGGGCTGGGGGTGCGCGAGGGCCTGGGAGGGGGCACCGCTGGGAGAGCTGACCCCGGCGGACCCAGGGGATGTTCCAGACCCTATGACGTCAGGAAATAAAACTCGGGGGGCGGTTGGCGGGGGGGCCGCTGCTGGGCTGCGGCTGGCTGGGCATCGGGCGGTTGGCGGTGAGCCGTTGTTTTCATTTGTACCGCTTGTCTGTGTGGGGTTTTTCTCTCTGTTGTTTGGGGTTTTTTTCCCCCCTTTTCCTTACAAGTGGAGTTTTTTCACTTTTGCCCTTCCAATTCTCTCCCACCTCTCACTGAGGGGGGAGCGAGTGAGCGGTTGTGTGGTGCTGAGTTGCCAGCTGGGATTCAACCACGGCACAAGGTGAGTTGCAAGCCCTGCTGGCTAAACGCTTTAGGCTCTCCGTGTTATTCCTGCCATCTTGCCCTCCTTGTTCTTTCCTGCTGCTTTCAAGTGCCTTGTGCTCCAGCAGCAGGCTGGGAAGGAGGGTTGTGGCAGGAGCTGCAGCACCCTGTGACTCCTTCTCAGGCTGCTAGCTTCGCCCTTTGTATGGGCTGCCGAGGTCGTCGGCTCCGCAGGGGCCACAGGCAGCCCGCAGAGCTTGAGGCCAAGCCATTCCTTTCCCCTCTGCGCAGCAGCGGTTCTGCCGCTGCTACAGGCAGCCGCTTGCTCGAGGGCGAGGGGCTGGGATGACGACAGGCTGCTGCACGCTTCAGTCGAACTGAGACGCCGTTCTCTGGGGAGCCGGTGCAAGGAGAGCTCAGGTGCGTTCTGTACTGCCGATGGCTCTTCACAAGGGAAGCGTGCTCTGGTTTTAGCAGAAAAAGGTGTCGGTCACAGACAGCCACCTATCACTGCGCACAGCTCAGCTATTTGGCAGGGGTCTTGCTTGTTCAAGTAGAGGCGTATTCCTCGCCTTGCAGTCTCGATGGCAAAACAATCGGGGGTTCAAGCTACAAAAGCCCAGAGCAAGGATGGAACCTGCCAGGCTCTACGGTCAACTGCTGAGGACGCCTAATACACCAGCAGGCCTCTTGGCTTTCCCTGCTTCATTTCTAATTCCTTTGCACGCTGGAGGGCAGGGTGGTAAGTGACGTCGTGCAGTGTCTCTCCTCCAAGTGGCAAGCCCTGCGTGTGTGCAGGATGAGGAGAGCAGAGTGCTGATAGCACAGAGGCGAGGAAAGGTGCAAACACCGCAACACAGCCCCAGGACCACCAGCGTATCGCTCGTTGTTTGCAGGTCAGCCACTGGCACCGGGTCTGCTCAGAAGCGCGGTTTCCTGATGGACATAGCTGCCCCTCCCCTGCTCTCAGGGTGTCACCCGTGTGGCCTTATTTTTTTTAAGTCTCTCTCCAGCATCTGTTGAGTCGCCGCTGTCACTCCCACAACCCCGATGCCACCTGCAGTCCGAGACAGCGATCCCTGGGGCTTCCTCCGGGTTAGAAAGAAACCTGTTCCACAGGTTCCCTGTGCTGCTTCTCCTCCCCGGGTAATGGGCTGGGGGGCACGGGCAGAAACCACCACGGGACTTGTAAAGCGGCCAAAGGGAAAGGACTGAAATGCTGGAGCCACCGGGTGCTTTTTGGTACAGAGGCGATGAAGATTAGTGCCCGGGCCGCGAGTGGGAAAAGGGCAGGGAAATCTAAGCCCAGTACCGCCAGTAAGCAGTTACCGTCTTTCGATGGTACGAACTGGGCGGAGAGAAGGGGAAAGGGCCGGTGAGGCGACGGTGGCACCCGGCGGGCGGAATTGGGTACTGCAGCTCTTGAGCCGCGCATGCGCGGTGGGGCGCTCTCCTCTGCTCGCTGCTGCCACCGAGCGATCAAAGCTGGGTACTGCAGCTCTTGAGCCGCGCATGCGCGGTGGCGCGCTTTTCTTTGCTCGCTGCTGCCACCATGTGACCAAAACTGGGTACTGCAGCTCTTGAGCCGCGCATGCGCAGTGGCGCGCCTTTCTTTGCTCGCTGCTGCCACCGAGCGACCAGAATTCGGTATTGCAGCTCTTCAGCTGCGCATGCGCGGTGGCGCGCTCTCCTTTGCTCGCTGCTGCCACCGAGCGACCAAAGCTGGGTACTGCAGCTCTTGAGCCGCGCATGCGCGGTGGCGCGCTCTCCTTTGCTCGCTGCTGCCACCGAGCGACCAGAGTTCGGTACTGCAGCTCTTGAGCCGCGCATGCGCGGTGGCGCGCTTTCCTTTGCTCGCTGCTGCCACCGAGCGACCAAAGCTGAGTACTGCAGCTCTTGAGCCGAGCATGCGCACTGGCGCGCCTTTCTTTGCTCGCTGCTGCCACCGAGCGACCAGAATTCGGTACTGCAGTGCTTCAGCCGCGCATGCGCAGTGGTGCGCTTTCCTTTGCTCGCTGCTGCCACCGAGCGACCAAAACTGGGTACTGCAGCTCTTCAGCCGCGCATGCGCGGTAGCGCGCCTTTCTTTGCTCGCTGCTGCCACCGAGCGACCAGAATTCGGTACTGCACCTCTTGAGCCGCGCATGCGCGGTGGCGCGCTTTCCTTTGCTCGCTGTTGCCACTGAGCGACCAAAACTGGGTACTGCAGCCCTTGAGCCGCGAATGCGCGGTGGCGCGCTCTCCTTTGTTCGCTGCTGCCACCGAGCGACCAAAACTGGGTACTGCAGCTCTTGAGCCGCGCATGCGCAGTAGCGCGCTTTTCCTTTGCTCGCTGCTGCCACCGAGCGACCAAAACTGGGTACTGCAGCTCTTGAGCCGCGCATGCGCAGTGGCACGCTTTCCTTTGCTCGCTGCTGCCACCGAGCGACCAGAATTCGGTACTGCAGCTCTTCAGCTGCGCATGCGCGGTGGCGCGCTTTCCTTTGCTCGCTGCTGCCACCGAGCGACCAAAACTGGGTACTGCAGCTCTTGAGCCGCGCATGCGCGGTGGCGCGCTCTCCTTTGCTCGCTGCTGCCACCGAGCGACCAAAACTGGGTACTGCAGCTCTTGAGCCGCGCATGCGCGGTAGCGCGCCTTTCTTTGCTCGCTGCTGCCACCGAGCGACCAGAATTCGGTACTGCAGCTCTTGAGCCGCGCATGCGCGGTGGCGCCCCCTTTCTCCGCGCTGCCGTCCGCCGGTAACGGCAATGCCGTACTGTGGTGCCTGCGGGGTGATGCCGCCGCGTTCGTTGGTTCGTTCCGGTAAGGAAACGCCGCTGCCGCCCCACGTGCGCGGTGCCGGCGGGCGCTGGGCCTGCAAAGCGCGGACCTGCAGCGCCGGTGCCGCCCCCGTGCACGCGCCGCCCGGCGGCTGCTCGCTGCTGCCGCCCCGTGGCCGAATCGCGGTACTGCAGCGCCGGCACCGCTCAGGTGCGCAGCAGCGCCGCCGCCGCCGCCTTCGCTGCTGCCGCCCCGAAGCCGAAGCGTGGTCCTGCAGCCCGGCGTTCGCGCGCCGGCTCTGGTCCCTCCATGCGCCGTCCCCATCCCGTTGCCTCCCTCATCCCGGTGCATTCATCATCCCGGGCGGCAATGGTTAGGGTGCCCCCCCCCCGCATGCCAGCACCCCCAAGAGTATCGGCGTGTCCCGGTGCTGTCCCCATCCCTGGGGCAGCTCCCCGTCCCCTGTTCCTGCGGCTGGTCGTTGGGCTCTGTGTTCCCCCAATAAAACACGAGGACGGAGGGGACCCCTGGGGACAAGGGGTGGGGACCCCCAGAGAGTAGGCTGTGCTGCCGTCGCTCCTTGGTGCTGGCCCTGCTTGTCCCCTGTCCCCCCAGCGGTGACGAACTCCGGGCCACTGGCGGGGACCCTCGCTGTCACCTTCCCCCCATGCCGGTTGCCACCAGCGACAGGGACAGCGACGCACCCCCGGGGGTGTTTGGGGTCCCCAGGGTGGGAGCGGAGCTGCAGGATGCCGGGTCCCCCCTGCCCGAGCCCTGCAGACCCACTCAGGTGGAGCGCAGGCAACCCCGGCCCTGTCCCCAGCCCTGTCTCCGCGTGGCCGTGGGTCGGTGCTGCCATTGCGTGGCCAGCGGCTGGGAGGACACAGCTCCCGCCGGCTGGGGCCAGAGGAGCCCGGCAGCCTGGGGACCCCCGGGAAGGGCTGGCTGTCATGGGGACTCGGCGCCCAGGGCCCAGGGCACCCCAGACACCCTACAACAGGGTGCAGCATGAACTATTTTATTACCTGTGCAGTATCCATGAGTGAGTCCCCATCGTTCCCATCCTGGTCCCCCAGTGGGTCGGGGTCCCAGCTGCCCCTGGGGGTGGCTGCAGGTGTCGGGGGTGGGATCCCTTCTCCCCGCGGTGCCCCCCACCTCCCCAGGGTCATCCCTCCCAGTCTCAACTCCCCACATGGTGTCCTCAATCTCCCGAGAAACACCTCTGTCCCCCAATGTCCCCCCACCTACCCCACTCCCAGGGTCCCTCCCGGACCCCAGGATTCCCCCCCTGCCCCATCCTGAGGCCCCCCCCCCCCATCCCCATGGTCATGAGACACACACACACACACCCCCTCCAGCACTGGGGAGACACTGGGAAGAGCCGGCACTGCCATCTCGGGGTCCTGCTAGCCCTCATCCTCCCTAAAGTCTTGCACCATGCTCTGCTCCTTGGGGGGAGTGCCCACAGTCAGGGGGGTGGGGGCTCCCCTCCTCCCCAGGGAACCCCCCCAACCTGTCCAGGGCACCCTCTGCCACCTCCCCAGGGTCCAATCACCGTAACAGGGTCTGACCCTGGGATCCCGCTGGTTAACGTCAGGTGCAAGAGAAGGTTCCTCATTACTCCTTGATTAGTTCTTAGGTGCCAGCTCGAGCTGGGTGCCTCCAGAGAGGGACCCCTACCCCGCATCACCCTCCTTGCACACCTGCACCCGTTGCAGGAGGGTCCACGCACACCATGGGAGCCATGTGGGAACCGGAGGCGGCCTCGAGGCTGCTCAGCAGCAGTCAAAACACCCCAGTGGTTTCAGGCACTGGCTGTTTTGCTCCCGAACCCAAGGGTACTGCCGAGAAAAATAACCACCACTGTCACACGAGGGTCCTGCACAATCCCCACCATCGCACAAGGGTCCCCGTGCACCTGCCCGCCATTGCACGAGGGTCCCCTGCACACCAACCAATTGCATAAGGGTCTTCCTGCACTGCCCCCCCCATTGCATGGGCGTCTCCACACACCGACCCCCCGCTGCGCAAAGGTCCCTGCACAATCACCACCGTTGCAGGGGTGTCCCTGCGCAGGCACCGGCACTGCACAAGGCGCCGTGCGCATGCGCACTTCCGGGGCGGGGACTACAACTCCCGGCGTGCCCCCCGGGGGCGGCCCGGAGGAGCCGCGCGCTGATTGGCTGCGGAGGATATTTCAACGGGGCGCGCGGCGGGCTCTGCACCCAGGCGGCGGCGGCGGCGGCGGCGGCGGCGGCGGCGGCGGCGGCGGCGGCGGCGGCGGCGGCGGCGGCGGCGGCGGCGGCGGCGGCGGCGGCGGCGGCGGCGGCGGCGGCGGCGGCGGGCTGGCGGGAGGCTGCGGACCCCCCGGGGGACTGAGGAGGGGGGCTGTGCGTCCCGGGGGGGCCGGGGAGGGGGGCTGGGGGGGGCTGTGCGTCCCGGAGGGGGCCGGGGAGGGGGGCTGGGGCGGGCTGTGCGTCCCGGAGGGGGCCGGGGAGTGGGGCTGGGGGGGGGCTGTGCGTCCCGGGGCGGCCGGAGAGGGGGGCTGGGGGGAGCTGTGCGTCCCGGAGGGGGCCGGGGAGGGGGGCTGGGGCGGGCTGTGCGTCCCGGAGGGGGCCGGGGAGTGGGGCTGGGGGGGGGCTGTGCGTCCCGGGGCGGCCGGAGAGGGGGGCTGGGGGGGGCTGTGCGTCCCGGAGGGGGCCGGGGAGGGGGGGCTGTGTGTCCTAGGGGGGCTGGGGAGTGGGGCTGGGGGCGGGGGCTGCAGTCCCCCAAGGAGCTGGGGAGTAGGGTCGTGGGTCCTGGCGGGGCTTGAGAGTGGGGCTTGGGGCTCCCACGGGGCTGGAAAATGGTGTGGTCGGGTGCTGTGAGCACCGGGGGTCCTGGGGCTGGGAGGCGCTTGCAAACACCGGGGAGGGGCTGCGAGCATGGGGGGCACAAGGGTTGCACCAGGGTCGGTGCACGATCACCTCCATTGTACGGGTGTCGATGTAGAGGCAGCCGGGCTGCACGAGGCGCCGTGCGCATGCGCGGTCCCGGGGCGGGGACTACAACTCCCGGCGTGCCCCGCGCGGGCGGTCCGGTGGAGCCGCGCGCTGATTGGCTGCGGAGGGTATTTCAACGGGGCGCGCGGCGGGCTCTGCACCGAGGCGGCGGCGCAGCGTGAGTGTGAGGGGCCGCGGGCCCGGGGAGCCGAGGAGTGGGGCTGTGGCGGGGGGGGGGGGGCGGTCCTGCAGGCTCCGGGGACGGGGGCTGGGGGGGCTCCAGGCGGGGGAGGGGCTGTGAGCATCTGGGGAGTGGGGCTGGGGGGGGGGGCTGCGTGCCCTAGGGGGGCCGCGCAGTGGGGCCGGGGCGGGGTGGGCGCTGTGTGCAAACAGACCCTCCCTGCGAGTCCCCACTGTCACCCCGTGGGGCCGGGCACCCCCCAGCCCTCCCTGCAGGCAGACGGGCAGCCTGTAGGCAATGGAGGCCGCCCGCCCCAGCGAGGTGCTCGAGCCTGGGGGCTTCACGGGCCGAGTCGAGGGAGGAGCTGCTGGAGAGAGGGCTTAGAAACGGCCTTCTGCCCCCGAAACTGCTGGAGCATTTGAAGGGGAGGGACAGGTCCACCCCAGGGCCCCAAGGGGAAGCCCTCGGAGCAGGGACTTGGGGTCGTTCCAGGAGCAAAAGCTGGTCCCAGCCAGCTCGCCTCTGCTCCCCCGGCACCGGGATCGGACCTTTCAGTCCTGTTTCTGCCCGAAGCATCACACAAGCGCTTGCCCTCCCCGGGGGCATCTTTGGGCCTTGAGAACAGGCGCAGCAGCTGGGTTTTTGGGCTCAGAAATGGGTGCCAAGTGAGCTGGTTTGGGGGCCCAAAGCAGAAGCCGGTTTGGCCGTTTGTGCGGGGGGCTGGGAGGGCATTGGGGGCTGCGGGGGAAAGCAGGGGGTGGGCAGGGTGCGTGGACCCTCCCCGGGGGGAGGGGCTCTGGTCCTGCTGGACCCCGAAGTGCGGGAGGCCGGCATGCACCAGGCCAAACTCAACGTCTGCGGTGGTCTCTGGGGGGAAGAGGTGGTCTCTGCTTTTCAGACCCCGCACGCCCTCTTCGAGTCCAGCTCTTGCTTGTCGACTGCTTCGAATAGTTATTAACTGATTAGTCGTACAAACTAATTAATGTTTATACAATGTCCAACTATGATATTTAATCCTAATAGTCGAGTTTTGACGGCGATTGGTTTACGACCTTGTCAAAAGCCCAGGCTGTTGCAAACAGCTGGAGCTTGTAAGGAGAAGGAGCTGAAATCAACGGTGCAGAGCTGGAGCTTCAATTAGCCAGAACCGTCGCAAGCAGGAGCTGGAACGAGACGGGGTGTCCGCTGTCTGGGGCATGCCTTAGCCAGAGGCAAAATTACCAGCAGCTGTAACGAGCGGGAGCTGCGATTCGCTGCAGTGTCTGTTTGCCGGAGCATCCGTCGGCCAGACTGCACTCCCAGCATGGCTGAAGAGCAGCCAGGCGCAGGCAGGGCTGTCCCCGGCAAGGCGCTCCGAGCGGCAGGGAGGCGAGTTGTCCTTCTGCCAGCGGGGAGCCCGGCCTCTTCCCTCGGGGATTAAATCCACGCCACGCGTGGATCCGCTCTCTTTGCGTGGAGGGTCTCTCCCGGACCCGTTCCCGAGGGCTGAAGTGAGGTGGGGGTCCCCCGGCTCTCCCCGGGGGGCAGGCGGCAGCACGAGGCGGCGGTGTCTCCCCGGTACCCGGCAAAGGGGAGCGAAACCGGCCGGCTGGAGCTCCCGGGGTGCACAGCCCGGCCCCGCACGGCAGAATCCTTCCCTGGATTTTCACTGTTGGCTGGGTGTGACAAACAGGTTCATTTTGTGCCTCCTCTTTTCCCAGCGTCACCTTCTGCGTCACGTGAAGAAAATCCTGCGTGGTTGACGCCGCTTGCTGCTCAGGTGATGGCACGTGTGGGGCCGGGGGAGCCGGGAGAAACATTGGCGCGTTCAAGGTCGCTGCAGGTGCTCCACGTCAAACCCAGGGAAAAGGCAAATTTGCTGCCGGTGCAGAAAAGCTGATGAACAATTGCCGTGAACAGAGCGTGCCTACGTACCCTCGTTAGCGTAACTAACCCTGGGTAGTTACGAGTGTTTTCCTTTCAGGGAAAAGAATGAGCTTTCATCTACGAAAAATTAAGAGCTGCCTGTGTCCTTCTTTAAGTTCAAGTGTTTCTCTTCTGTTTGTTCATACTGATTTTATGGGCAGGTTGGAAATAGCCTTTTATTTTTATAGGCGTAACTCAATTTGTAGTACTACGTGGTGTCAGGATAGTTAATTTTGGAGCACCCAGGTATCACTAGAAACGGAATGAATGAGACACGATGGAAACTGATATTTAAACTTGATTTTTACTTGATTTTTTTTTCCTGAGAGTGTTGATGGCACGTTGTCCTGTGGCTCAATCCACGTTCTGTTCAGTGGAGTCTTCAGTCTAGGACTTTTAAGGAAAAAAGTTGGTCCTTCCGAAAAAGGGCTAGTCATTCATAGGCTCGAGGCATAGACTTGGAGAGTCGCTTAAGTACGTGATCAGAATTAAAGCCAAATGTCGCTTCGTGTTGCTGCTGTTGGCCTTCACTTTCGTTAATTTCCCCCCTGCTCCGTCATGGTTGGGAGCTCTGAATCATCATTTTTTTCACTCCCTAACGCATTTTTCTGCCCAAGGAGAGGCTACGTTTAAAAGTTACTTAGTTTCCTCGCAAATGCATCGGTCAATAAAACGGAGTTATGATTATTAAAACCACACAAATGACACCGGTCTTACAGATCTGGACTATTTCTGAACACGTGTTCATCGCGTGCAGATGTCATCGGGATACGGATCATCTGCATTTCATGCTCTGACGAGACAATCTGCTGAGACAGGGACGAGCTCCAAAAGAAAAAAAAGGTACAACGTCAAGGTTTTGTTTTGTTGTTGGTTTTTGTGGGCTTTTTGTGTTTGTGTTATTTTTTGGTTTGTGGTTTTTTGTTTTTTTTTTTTTAAAAGAGTGCGATGTTGACTGGTGGCAGCCTGCAGAGCTCTCTTGCTGCCTGACCTCTCCTTTTCTTCTCTGTCACTCCTCTTTCGTGGCTGTAATTTTCACTCGGGTAGTTTTAGAAGAGCGATTTAGTTCCTCGCCTGTGTAAATGTGCTGGTAATACCTGGAAGGTAAATGCTTGAACCGGTAGCGAATAACTTGGCTACAAGTAGAATTTCTGAAGGAAGAACAACAACAGCAGGAAGCAAGTAGCGAGTTACCACAAATTTGTGTGTGTCAAACACATCAAAGTTTTATTGCCAAACGTTGTTTGGCAATGTGTTCCAAATGGCTCGTTTTGGTAAACATAAATTTTCAGGAAGTTCAGGGTTGTGTGTGGAAAAACGTGCCCCTCTGTCTAGGTGTCCTGCTACGTAAATAGCATCAGTCAGTAGCACATCCAGCGGCAGGGCTGCTGTTCCCTGCTCTCGATATTGCCGTAGTAGTGTTGTGATATTTCGACCTAAGAGGCGGGTTTAGGAATGGAAGGAGAATGCCTGCGTTCTGCAAGGGCTACGAATGCCGACCCTTTTCTCTGCCTGCTGCTTTCCTGTGCGTGAGATGAAACTGTATTGTTTTTCTCCCTTGTTCCCGGTAGAAATATTTCTGAAGCTGTCGCTGCTGTGGGTTTGCAATGTGCGTTACTGCGTTTTTGTAGAGTTCTAGTTACGGATCGTTTCTGCCGCGGCAAAGTGTCAAGATACGGTTTTCAGTTTAAAGCTTCAGAAGCTGCATTCGCTGAAATCGGCGTAGGTGAAGCTGATTGTTGTGGTTTAACCCGGCAGGCAGCTAAACACCACGCAGCTGCTCGCTCGCTCCCCCTGCCCCCAAAGTGGGGTGGGGGAGAGAATCGGAAAAAAAAGTGAAGTTCGTGGGGTGAGGTAAAGAGTTTAATGGGACAGAACAGGAAGGGGAAACAATCGTAACGATAAAAGAATATACAAAATAAGCGACGCACAATGCGATTGCTCACCGCCTGCCGACTGATGCCCAGCCGGTCCCCGAGCGGCAGTCGCCGCCGCCCGGCCAACTCCCTCAGCTTATGTACTGAGCGTGACGTCATATGGTATGGACTGTCCCTTTGGCCGGTTTGGGTCATCTGTCCTGGCTAAGGTCCCTCCCAGCTTCTCGCTGGCAGGGCATGAGAAGCTGAAAAGTCCCCGACTAGCGTAAGCGCTACTTAGCCACAACTAAAACATCAGCGTGTTATCCACGTTTTTCTCGTCCTAAATCTAAAACACAGCGCTATACCAGTTACCAGGAAGAGAATTAACTCTATCCCAGCCGAAACCAGGACACTGGTCTTGTGCATGATCCCGCTGTGCTCGCAGGGGTGCTCAGTGGCTCCTCATCAAAACAGCGAGGTGTGTGTGGACGTCCGTAGGGTTGCGCTAGGGGTCTGGGGGCGTTATGTATTTTTGCTGTTGGAAGACGGAATAGAGCGTGTGCCTGTTAAATCTAACGATGGTCGAAGGTTGGGAGGGACCCTGAGCAGGTTTGGTGGCACAACTGCAGTTTTCAAAGATCTTGACCGTCTGGAGAAACGGCCTGGAAAAAAGGACTCCTCTTTTGCAGCGAGTTCGCGAGGACAGACGGGTTGCCGTACTCTTTAACAAAAATACTCAACTTGGGACGTATCGGGTGAGGAAATCGCGGCTCTACTTAGGCTTGAGAAAACGTACGTAGGTGTCTGTGCCTGTCACCTGCGCGTCTCTAGGCAAGTGAGTTCTAAAGCTGCCGATGAGCCAAAAGAAAAGGCACGGTTGTCTAAAACATGCAGAAGCTCTAGTGGCCTGTCTCAACAACTGCACCAAAGATGATGCAAAATACTTTCTCCTCCACTCAGTTGTAGTCTTCACAGAAAAGGAAGCTTTGTGCTAAACGTGTTTGTTTTTTTTTTTTTTTTTCCTTTCCTCTCAGCAGAATGTCAACTGCCGTGAAAGTACGGGACGGATGGAAAGGATCCATAGTGGTCTGCAAGTACAAGGTATGCCTGTGATGTGTGTCTGCATTTTTCCTAAGGTGCTTGTAGTGTGGACTTTACAGTTAACATGAAGAATGTGGCAGCTCTCCTTCTATCTGATTTTTTTAACATGAAATATTTTAACACAAATACTAAAAATAAAGGTCTATTCTGGAGCGTGGTACGCCTATTCAAGGCTTGCTTTCCTTCGTCTGTTTTCTCTTCCTGAAAGCAGAGTCTTCTGTTTCTGTGCGCTTGCTATTAAAGGGTGCTGTGAAAATAATGTTGGACTAGAAGAGGAAAGGAACTGTTTGTAAGAGTTCGGACGTTCGGGAGAAACAGGCTTTGTTTTCACGATAAAAGCTTTATGCTTTTTCAGTCAGTCAGTGTTTAAAATACCTTACAGGAGCACTCGAAAACCTTACTGAGATACTGGCATCTGTGCTAAAAGCAATCAAGGTCAAAGAAGAGGCGTGGACAACATGGGACAAATCGGCGTCGCTTCGGTGTGTTTTCCAGGCTTTCCCGAGAAGCGGTAGCAGCCTCGTAACTAGCGACAGAGAGTCCTGATGTGTTTTCGGTGAGTTACTGATTCTCTAATGTCCTTTTTCCTAACCTGCAGTGCGTAATTTTGACTTCGGGTGGAAAGAGATTTTCCAGAATGGAAATCTTTTTCATTCAAAGGAGTTGCCTTTTACAAACTTCCCATCAGAATGGATCTTCAGAGATGACGTGCTTGGCAGTAGAAGTCATCCGCAAGGAGACTTTTCACTCTCTCTGGAAAAAAAAAAGGAGTTAAGTCGATTTCCTTGCAAGGACCCAAGCGCAGCACATCTTCCAATAGTCGACGTATGGCTGATCTTTGGTTCTCGGGTGTAACGGTCGAGAGATCATAAAGACGCGTTCCTCCGCACGCTTGGGTACAGCCAACAGCGTTAGCAAACCTGCCAGTCCTTTTTGGTAGCCTGATGTATTGCAGCACCGGGGATTTGATATTCCCCACCGCCTGCCCCCCCCCCCCCCCCCCCCCAAAAAAAGTAAAACCGTATGGGAGATCTCTTATCTCACTGATTTTTCTATCATAAATGAAATTTTAAAAAGAAAGTTAAAATTGTCTAATTTCCAAACTGACTTGCGTTGTTTAAACTGCAACTGCCAAATAGCTGTAGTGTATAATTTATTAGGTGTGCTTAAGCAGTTGGGTAGTTGCTCTAAACGTTTAAAAAGAGAGGCAACTGAACGTTAGGGGCTTTTTTCCTGATCTTTTGGCAGAGTGCTCTGAAGCACTTTATTTCTGTCTCGCTTTCGACGGCGCGTTTCCCCGGCAGTTCGGTAGCATCGGTCTCGGCGCAGCTGGCCAGGCGTCCCTCCTAGTCATGTCACACACGCAAAACCCCTGGTCAAACGATAGCTGTGTAGCTTGGAGGTAGATAATTTAACGGTATGAATTCACAGCTACGCAATTTCAATGAACGCAAAAGGAAAATCAAATATTTTTATAGTACGAGTCTTCTCATTGTACGTATGTAAGCGTGCGCACGCCTTTTTAGCATAAAATGAATTGCTGAGATTTGTTCTTTCTTTTTCATTTTACTCTTCAAAGTTTTACGCTTCACTTTCAGCTTTATCGGCCAAGCGAGCGAGATGCGCAGCAGCAGCAGCAGCAGCGCGAGGGCTGGAGCTGCGGCGGTGGATCCGTGAGCGTAGATGCTGATTACGGCGCGCCCTTGTCCTGCAGCCTCACGGGGTTATCTCCCTGCAGCGGTGCTGTAAGGAAGGGACGAGGCGTTTTCCGACACCAGCGAGAGCGTTTACTTCTCTGCGAAGAACGTGTTCAGAATTGTGTCAATTAGTCTTCACGCTGATTTTAAGCGTTCGAATCGCTCGAGCTTTTAAAGGCGGCGTTGTATTTTGAGCTGACCCGTTTGCCTGGCACCCTCCTTTAGCTCGACTGCTACCCTCTCCCTTGCCCTGACCGAATTCCTCTGCTGCCTTCGGTGCTGTTTTTTTAACGTGCTGAAATATCCGTTGGGATTTTTGTTTTTCAGATGCCTCGCTGTGAGCGTCCCGTGGTGCTCAGGAGAGACCCCCGGCCCAGGTTTGCCTGCCGGTCGTTGGGCGTGCTGAGGGTGAGGGGCCGGCTGGCAGCCTGCGGGACGGGGGCTGGGGGGGGCTGCAAGCGTTTGGGGGGGCCGCCCCTCCTTTATCTTTCTAGCAGAGCCCCCCTTTTTGGCGGGGGTGCGTGCGTACATACGTAAATGGCATTATTAAAGTAACGAGCTGCCGGTTGGGGCCGTTTCCCTCGTTTTGTGTCTTTTTGGGGGGGTGAATAAAAAGGGGGGGTTGGGGGGCCTGGAGGGGTGATGATGTCATTTGGGGCACCCCAGCATCACCACGGGGGTGATGATGCCGTGGAGGAGCAGGTGAGTGGGGAATGGGGGGTCATGGGGGTCCGTGTCCCCCCCCCCCCCCCCCCCAAAGGGGGTCACAGCCCAAATTGCCTGAAAATTCATGGGGGGGGGTTCAAAAATTTTTAAAAACTGTAAATATATCTGTGAGGCCTCGAAATAGAAAAAAATCTCTCCTTGTTACGTATATTGAAAAATAATATTAATTTATACGTACAAAAGGATTTCAAAATAAGGACCTATATCTGCCCTATTTTATAAAGGATTTTAGAGTATAAAAAAATTCAAAAGATGTATATAGGGTTTTAAGATACAAAAATAACTCACGTCTGTATAAATTAAAAAATAAAGAACTTCCAAATGCAAAAAGGATGATACATTTTATACATGAAGGAATTTAAAATAGAAAAAGGTCTGAATAGATACCGCTATCTACACTTACTACGTGTTACATAGAGAGTCTACATAGACATTATATGTAATCTAAGAGATTATGTACAAGTGTAAATAGACATCTAAGTCTAAAACCTAAGTCTATAAAGATATAGGTGTAAATATATGTAAGTGTAAATAGAGAAGTCTATAAAGACATTTAAGTGTTCAAAATATGTAAGTCAACAGATCCATAGTCTGAGCAGGTATTATATATAAGAAGTGGGAAATAGGGGGGTATAAGTGAAACATAAATATATTCACTAAATATATATAGAGAGATATGTGTAAATACATTAAGTGTAAATGTCTCTGATAATAAGGTTTTTAAAATGCAAAGAAACCCTGTTTACAGAAAGGATTTTAAAATTCGACACACACACACACCCCGCCCCGAAACACCTCTCTATTGAAGATACAAAAGCGCTTTCAAAAGCTGCCTCTTCCCTGTTCTCCTTTTCCGCCTGTTCCCATCCTGATTGGGGGCCAGTTCCCCCAACAGGGACTTTCCCCTGCAGGGCTGCGCACGCAGAGCGGGACCTGCCGCCATGGCCTAAAAATACCACAAAACCCCTAATTCGGGGCCGGCAAGGGGTGGGGAAAAAAAAGCCCGCAATTTTGGGGGAAAAATACCCAACTTGGAGCTCCCGGGAAAGCCAAATCCGCCTGGATTTGGGCAGCCGGAAAGCAAAAAAAAACCCATTTTCACGCACAAAACGAAAAAGCAAAAACCACCAATTTTTGTTGTGAAAAAGCGTTGAAAAACCTCCAAATGGTGGAATGTTTTGGAAAAGGAAAAAACCCCAATTTTGATATTATGGAAAAGCAAAACACCCCCCGATTTGGGGAAGATTTGGGGTGAAACACCAGCCACTTGAGGGGCATCGCTCGTGGTTATCCAGCGAGGGTCAGTCATCGGGAACGGATTATCTGTTGCGGGTCATCCCAGGCGAGTTTTCTGCTGTGGGTGGTCCCGGGTGGACCCCCTGGCGTAGGTCACCCCCACGCATGTCCCCCCCCGCCCCTCCCGGTGTCCGCCCCACCTTTCCCGTGCGAGGTTTTTCCCCCCGTGCGAGGTTTTCCCCGTGACGCGCCCCCCGTATCCCCTGCCCTCCTACCTCGTGCCCGCACTGCCCTCCTCTCTCCTCTCCCTCCTCCCACCCCCCGTGTTCCGCACTGCCTCCCCGTAACCCCTCTGCCCCGAACCCCTGGGGTGCTGCCTGCCCCGCCAACCTGCCCGTTGCCCCCCGCCCAAACTCTGGCACCCCCCTCCCGCTCCCCCGCACCCCACTCCCACCCCGCTCTCCCTCCTCCTGCGTTTTGGGTTTGTGCTGCAAACGGCGTCGGTGACGCGGGGCTGCGTGAGTTCCCGCTGCGCAGCGCTTGCACCGCGCCGGGGGCTGTGCTGCTCCTCGCCCCGCCCTGCCGGCGAGCGGGCTGGGGGTGCGCGAGGGCCTGGGAGGGGGCACCGCTGGGAGAGCTGACCCCGGCGGACTCAGGGGATGTTCCAGACCCTGTGACGTCAGGAAATAAAACTCGGGGGGCGGTTGGCGGGGGGGCCGCTGCTGGGCTGCGGCTGGCTGGGCATCCGTCGGTTGGCGGTGAGCCATTGTTTTCATTTGTACCGCTTGTCTGTCTGGGGTTTTTCGCTCTGTTGTTTGGGGTTTTTTTCCCCCCTTTTCCTTACAAGTGGAGTTTTTTCACTTTTGCCCTTCCAATTCTCTCCCCCCTCCCACTGAGGGGGGAGCGAGTGAGCGGTTGTGTGGTGCTGAGTTGCCAGCTGGGATTCAACCACGGCACAAGGTGAGTTGCAAGCCCTGCTGGCTAAACGCTTTAGGCTCTCCGTGTTATTCCTGCCATCTTGCCATCCTTGTTCTTTCCTGCTGCTTTCAAGTGCCTTGTGCTCCAGCAGCAGGCTGGGAAGGAGGGTTGTGGCAGGAGCTGCAGCACCCTGTGACTCCTTCTCAGGCTGCTAGCTTCGCCCTTTGTATGGGCTGCCGAGGTCGTCGGCTCCGCAGGGGCCACAGGCAGCCCGCAGAGCTTGAGGCCAAGCCATTCCTTTCCCCTCTGCGCAGCAGCGGTTCTGCCGCTGCTACAGGCAGCCGCTTGCTCGAGGGCGAGGGGCTGGGATGACGACAGGCTGCTGCACGCTTCAGTCGAACTGAGACGCCGTTCTCTGAGGAGCCGGTGCAAGGAGAGCTCAGGTCCGTTCTGTACTGCCGATGGCTCTTCACAAGGGAAGCGTGCTCTGGTTTTAGCAGAAAAAGGTGTCGGTCACAGGCAGCCGCCTATCACTGCGCACAGCTCAGCTATTTGGCAGGGGTCTTGCTTGTTCAAGTAGAGGCGTATTCCTCGCCTTGCAGTCTCGATGGCAAAACAATCGGGGGTTCAAGCTACAAAAGCACAGAGCAAGGATGGAACCTGCCGGGCTCTACGGTCAACTGCTGAGGACGCCTAATACACCAGCAGGCCTCTTGGCTTTCCCTGCCTCATTTCTAATTCCTTTGCACGCTGGAGGGCAGGGTGGTAAGTGACGTCGTGCAGTGTCTCTCCTCCAAGTGGCAAGCCCTGCGCGTGTGCAGGATGAGGAGAGCAGAGTGCTGATAGCACAGAGGCGAGGAAAGGTGCAAACACCGCAACACAGCCCCAGGACCACCAGCGTATCGCTCGTTGTTTGCAGGTCAGCCACTGGCACCGGGTCTGCTCAGAAGCGCGGTTTCCTGATGGACATAGCTGCCCCTCCCCTGCTCTCAGGGTGTCACCCGTGTGGCCTTATTTTTTTTAAATCTCTTTCCAGCATCTGTTGAGTCGCCGCTGTCACTCCCACAACCCCGATGCCACCTGCAGACCGAGACAGCGATCCCTGGGGCTTCCTCCGGGTTAGAAAGAAACCTGTTCCACAGGTTCCCTGTGCTGCTTCTCCTCCCCGGGTAATGGGCTGGGGGGCACGGGCAGAAACCACCACGGGACTTGTAAAGCGGCCAAAGGGAAAGGACTGAAATGCTGGAGCCACCGGGTGCTTTTTGGTACAGAGGCGATGAAGATTAGTGCCCGGGCCGCGAGTGGGAAAAGGGCAGGGAAATCTAAGCCCAGTACCGCCAGTAAGCAGTTACCGTCTTTCGATGGTACGAACTGGGCGGAGAGAAGGGGAAAGGGCCGGTGAGGCGACGGTGGCACCCGGCGGGCGGAATTGGGTACTGCAGCTCTTGAGCCGCGCATGCGCGGTGGGGCGCTCTCCTCTGCTCGCTGCTGCCACCGAGCGATCAAAGCTGGGTACTGCAGCTCTTGAGCCGCGCATGCGCGGTGGCGCGCTTTTCTTTGCTCGCTGCTGCCACCCTGTGACCAAAACTGGGTACTGCAGCTCTTGAGCCGCGCATGCGCAGTGGCGCGCCTTTCTTTGCTCGCTGCTGCCACCGAGCGACCAGAATTCGGTACTGCAGCTCTTGAGCCGCGCATGCGCAGTGGCGCGCCTTTCTTTGCTCGCTGCTGCCACCGAGCGACCAGAATTCGGTATTGCAGCTCTTCAGCTGCGCATGCGCGGTGGCGCGCTCTCCTTTGCTCGCTGCTGCCACCGAGCGACCAGAATTCGGTACTGCAGCTCTTGAGCCGCGCATGCGCAGTGGCGCGCCTTTCTTTGCTCGCTGCTGCCACCGAGCGACCAGAATTCGGTACTGCAGTGCTTCAGCCGCGCATGCGCAGTGGCGCGCTCTCCTTTGTTCGCTCCTGCCACCGAGCGACCAAAACTGGGTACTGCAGCTCTTGAGCCGCGCATGCGCGGTGGCGCCCCCTTTCTCCGCGCTGCCGTCCGCCGGTAACGGCAATGCCGTACTGTGGTGCCTGCGGGGTGATGCCGCCGCGTTCGTTGGTTCGTTCCGGTAAGGAAACGCCGCTGCCGCCCCACGTGCGCGGTGCCGGCGGGCGCTGGGCCTGCAAAGCGCGGACCTGCAGCGCCGGTGCCGCCCCCGTGCACGCGCCGCCCGGCGGCTGCTCGCTGCTGCCGCCCCGTGGCCGAATCGCGGTACTGCAGCGCCGGCACCGCTCAGGTGCGCAGCAGCGCCGCCGCCGCCGCCGCCTTCGCTGCTGCCGCCCCGAAGCCGAAGCGTGGTCCTGCAGCCCGGCGTTCGCGCGCCGGCTCTGGCCCCTCCATGCGCCGTCCCCATCCCGGTGCCTCCCTCATCCCGGTGCATTCGTCATCCCGGGCGGCAATGGTTAGGGTGCCCCCCCCCCGCATGCCAGCACCCCCAAGAGTATCGGCGTGTCCCGGTGCTGTCCCCATCCCTGGGGCAGCTCCCCGTCCCCTGTCCCTGCGGCTGGTCGTTGGGCTCTGTGTTCCCCCAATAAACCACGGGGACGGAGGGGACCCCTGGGGACAGGGGGTGGGGACCCCCAGAGAGTAGGCTGTGCTGCCGTCGCTCCTCGGTGCTGGCCCTGCTTGTCCCCTGTCCCCCCAGCGGTGACGAACTCCGGGCCACTGGCGGGGACCCTCACTGTCACCTTCCCCCCATGCTGGTTGCCACCAGCGACAGGGACAGCGACGCACCCCCGGGGGTGTTTGGGGTCCCCAGGGTGGGAGCGGAGCTGCAGGATGCCGGGTCCCCCCTGCCCGAGCCCTGCAGACCCAGGTGGAGCGCAGGCAACCCCGGCCCTGTCCCCAGCCCTGTCTCCGCGTGGCCGTGGGTCGGTGCTGCCATTGCGTGGCCAGCGGCTGGGAGGACACAGCTCCCGCCGGCTGGGGCCAGAGGAACCCGGCAGCCTGGGGACCCCCGGGAAGGGCCGGCTGTCAGGGGGACTCGGCGCCCAGGGCACCCCAGAGACCCTACAACAGGGTGCAGCATGAACTATTTTATTACCTGTGCAGTATCCATGAGTGAGTCCCCATCGTTCCCATCCTGGTCCCCCAGTGGGTCGGGGTCCCAGCTGCCCCTGGGGGTGGCTGCAGGTGTCGGGGGTGGGATCCCTTCTCCCCGCGGTGCCCCCCACCTCCCCAGGGTCATCCCTCCCAGTCTCAACTCCCCACATGGTGTCCTCAATCTCCCGAGAAACACCTCTGTCCCCCAATGTCCCCCCACCTACCCCACTCCCAGGGTCCCTCCCGGACCCCAGGATTCCCCCCCTGCCCCATCCTGAGGCCGCCCCCCCCCCCATCCCCATGGTCATGAGACACACACACGCACACCCCCTCCAGCACTGGGGAGACACTGGGAAGAGCCGGCACTGCCATCTCGGGGACCTGCTAGCCCTCATCCTCCCTAAAGTCTTGCACCATGCTCTGCTCCTTGGGGGGAGTGCCCACAGTCAGGGGGGTGGGGGCTCCCCTCCTCCCCAGGGAACCCCCCCAACCTGTCCAGGGCACCCTCTGCCACCTCCCCAGGGTCCAATCACCGTAACAGGGTCTGACCCTGGGATCCCGCTGGTTAACGTCAGGTGCAAGAGAAGGTTCCTCATTACTCCTTGATTAGTTCTTAGGTGCCAGCTCGAGCTGGGTGCCTCCAGAGAGGGACCCCTACCCCGGATCACCCTCCTTGCACACCTGCACCCGTTGCAGGAGGGTCCACGCGCACCATGGGAGCCATGTGGGAACCAGAGGCGGCCTCGAGGCTGCTCAGCAGCAGTCAAAACACCCCAGTGGTTTCAGGCACCGGCTGTTTTGCTCCCGAACCCAAGGGTACTGCCGAGAAAAATAACCACCACTGTCACACGAGGGTCCTGCACAATCCCCACCATCGCACAAGGGTCCCCGTGCACCTGCCCGCCATTGCACGAGGGTCCCCTGCACACCAACCAATTGCATAAGGGTCTTCCTGCACTGCCCCCCCATTGCATGGGTGTCTCCACACACCGACCCCCCGCTGCGCAAAGGTCCCTGCACAATCCCCACCGTTGCAGGGAGGTCCCTGCGCAGGCACCCGCCGTGCACAAGGCGCCGTGCGCATGCGCACTTCCGGGGCGGGGACTACAACTCCCGGCGTGCCCCCCGCGGGCGGCCCGGAGGAGCCGCGCGCTGATTGGCTGCGGAGGATATTTCAACGGGGCGCGCGGCGGGCTCTGCACCCAGGCGGCGGCGGCGGCGGCGGCGGCGGCGGCGGCGGCGGCGGCGGCGGCGGCGGCGGCGGCGGCGGCGGCGGCGGCGGCGGCGGCGGCGGCGGCGGCGGCGGCAGTCTGAGGTGCCGCGGGCACGGCGGGCTGGCGGGAGGCTGGGGACCCCCCGGGGGACTGAGGAGGGGGGCTGTGCGTCTCGGGGGGACCGGGGAGGGGGGCCGGGGGGGGCTGTGCGTCCCGGAGGGGGCCGGGGAGGGGGGCCGGGGGGGGCTGTGCGTCCCGGAGGGGGCCGGGGAGGGGGGCCGTGGGGGGCTGTGCGTCCCGGAGGGGGCCGGGGGGGGGGCTGTGCGTCCCGGGGGGGCCGGGGAGGGGGGCTGGGGGGGGCTGTGCGTCCCGGAGGGGGCCGGGGAGGGGGGGCTGTTCGTCCTAGGGGGGCTGGGGAGTGGGGCTGGGGGCGGGGGCTGCAGTCCCCCAAGTAGCTGGGGAGTGGGGCTGTGGGTCCTGGCGGGGCTTGAGAGTGGGGCTTGGGGCTCCCACGGGGCTGGAAAATGGTGTGGTCGGGTGCTGTGAGCACCGGGGGTCCTGGGGCTGGGAGGCGCTTGCAAACACCGGGGAGGGGCTGCGAGCATGGGGGGCACAAGGGTTGCACCAGGGTCGGTGCACGATCACCTCCATTGTACGGGTGTCGATGTAGAGGCAGCCGGGCTGCACGAGGCGCCGTGCGCATGCGCGGTCCCGGGGCGGGGACTACAACTCCCGGCGTGCCCCGCGCGGGCGGTCCGGTGGAGCCGCGCGCTGATTGGCTGCGGAGGGTATTTCAACGGGGCGCGCGGCGGGCTCTGCACCGAGGCGGCGGCGCAGCGTGAGTGTGAGGGGCCGCGGGCCCGGGGAGCCGAGGAGTGGGGCTGTGGCGGGGGGGCGGGGCGGTCCTGCAGGCTCCGGGGACGGGGGCTGGGGGGGCTCCAGGCGGAGGAGGGGCTGTGAGCATCTGGGGAGTGGGGCTGGGGGGCGGGGCTGTGTGCCCTAGGGGGGCCGCGCAGTGGGGCCGGGGCGGGGGGGCGGGGTGGGCGCTGTGTGCAAACAGACCCTCCCTGCGAGTCCCCACTGTCGCCCCGTGGGGCCGGGCACCCCCCAGCCCTCCCTGCAGGCAGACGGGCAGCCTGTAGGCAATGGAGGCCGCCCGCCCCAGCGAGGTGCTCGAGCCTGGGGGCTTCACGGGCCGAGTCGAGGGAGGAGCTGCTGGAGAGAGGGCTTAGAAACGGCCTTCTGCCCCCGAAACTGCTGGAGCATTTGAAGGGGAGGGACAGGTCCACCCCAGGGCCCCAAGGGGAAGCCCTCGGAGCAGGGACTTGGGGTCGTTCCAGGAGCAAAAGCTGGTCCCAGCCAGCTCGCCTCTGCTCCCCCGGCACCGGGATCGGACCTTTCAGCCCCGTTTCTGCCCGAAGCATCACACAAGCGCTTGCCCTCCCCGGGGGCATCTTTGGGCCTTGAGAACAGGCGCAGCAGCTGGGTTTTTGGGCTCAGAAATGGGTGCCAAGTGAGCTGGTTTGGGGGCCCAAAGCAGAAGCCGGTTTGGCCGTTTGTGCGGGGGGCTGGGAGGGCATTGGGGGCTGCGGGGGAAAGCAGGGGGTGGGCAGGGTGCGTGGACCCTCCCCGGGGGGAGGGGCTCTGGTCCTGCTGGACCCCGAAGTGCGGGAGGCCGGCACGCACCAGGCCCAACTCAACGTCTGCGGTGGTCTCTGGGGGGAAGAGGTGGTCTCTGCTTTTCAGACCCCGCACGCCCTCTTCGAGTCCAGCTCTTGCTTGTCGACTGCTTCGAATAGTTATTAACTGATTAGTCGTACAAACTAATTAATGTTTATACAATGTCCAACTATGATATTTAATCCTAATAGTCGAGTTTTGACGGCGATTGGTTTACGACCTTGTCAAAAGCCCAGGCTGTTGCAAATAGCTGGAGCTTGTAAGGAGAAGGAGCTGAAATCAACGGTGCAGAGCTGGAGCTTCAATTAGCCAGAACCGTCGCAAGCAGGAGCTGGAACGAGACGGGGTGTCCGCTGTCTGGGGCATGCCTTAGCCAGAGGCAAAATTACCAGCAGCTGTAACGAGCGGGAGCTGCGATTCGCTGCAGTGTCTGTTTGCCGGAGCATCCGTCAGCCAGACTGCACTCCCAGCACGGCTGAAGAGCAGCCAGGCGCAGGCAGGGCTGTCCCCGGCAAGGCGCTCCGAGCGGCAGGGAGGCGAGTTGTCCTTCTGCTAGCGGGGAGCCCGGCCTCTTCCCTCGGGGATTAAATCCACGCCACGCGTGGATCCGCTCTCTTTGCGTGGAGGGTCTCTCCCGGTCCCGTTCCCGAGGGCTGAAGCGAGGTCCCCCGGGGGGCAGGCGGCAGCACGAGGCGGCGGTGTCTCCCCGGTACCCGGCAAAGGGGAGCGAAACCGGCCGGCTGGAGCTCCCGGGGTGCACAGCCCGGCCCCGCACGGCAGAATCCTTCCCTGGGTTTTCGCCGTTGGCTGGGTGTGACAAACAGGTTCATTTTGTGCCTCCTCTTTTCCCAGCGTCACCTTCTGCGTCACGTGAAGAAAATCCTGCGTGGTTGACGCCGCTTGCTGCTCAGGTGATGGCACGTGTGGGGCCGGGGGAGCCGGGAGAAACATTGGCGTGTTCAAGGTCGCTGCAGGTGCTCCCCGTCAAACCCAGGGAAAAGGCAAATTTGCTGCCGGTGCAGAAAAGCTGATGAACAATTGCCGTGAACAGAGCGTGCCTACGTACCCTCGTTAGCGTAACTAACCCTGGGTAGTTACGAGTGTTTTCCTTTCAGGGAAAAGAATGAGCTTTCATCTACGAAAAATTAAGAGCTGCCTGTGTCCTTCTTTAAGTTCAAGTGTTTCTCTTCTGTTTGTTCATACTGATTTTATGGGCAGGTTGGAAATAGCCTTTTATTTTTATAGGCGTAACTCAATTTGTAGTACTACGTGGTGTCAGGAGAGTGAATTTTGGAGCACCCAGGTATCACTAGAAACGGAATGAATGAGACACGATGGAAACTGATATTTAAACTTGATTTTTACTTGATATTTTTTTTTTCCTGAGAGTGTTGACGGCACGTTGTCCTGTGGCTCAATCCACGTTCTGTTCAGTGGAGTCTTCAGTCTAGGACTTTTAAGGAAAAAAGTTGGTCCTTCCAAAAAAGGGCTAGTCATTCATAGGCTCGAGGCATAGACTTGGAGAGCCGCTTAAGTACGTGATCAGAATTAAAGCCAAATGTCGCTTCGTGTTGCTGCTGTTGGCCTTCACTTTCGTTAATTTCCCCGCTGCTCCGTCATGGTTGGGAGCTCTGAATCATCATTTTTTTCACTCCCTAACGCATTTTTCTGCCCAAGGAGAGGCTACGTTTAAAAGTTACTTAGTTTCCTCGCAAATGCATTGGTCAATAAAACGGAGTTATGATTATTAAAACCACACAGATGACACCGGTCTTACAGATCTGGACTATTTCTGAACACGTGTTCATCGCGTGCAGATGTCATCGGGATACGGATCACCTGCATTTCATGCTCTGACGAGACAATCTGCTGAGACAGGGACGAGCTCCAAAAGAAAAAAAAGGTACAACGTCAAGGTTTTGTTTTGTTGTTGGTTTTTGTGGGCTTTTTGTGTTTGTGTTATTTTTTGGTTTGTGTTTTTTTTTTTTTTTAAAAAGAGTGCGATGTTGACTGGTGGCAGCCTGCAGAGCTCTCTTGCTGCCTGACCTCTCCTTTTCTTCTCTGTCACTCCTCTTTCGTGGCTGTAATTTTCACTCGGGTAGTTTTAGAAGAGCGATTTAGTTCCTCGCCTGTGTAGATGTGCTGGTAATACCTGGAAGGTAAATGCTTGAACCGGTAGCGAATAACTTGGCTACAAGTAGAATTTCTGAAGGAAGAACAACAACAGCAGGAAGCAAGTAGCGAGTTACCCCAAATTTGTGTGTGTCAAACACATCAAAGTTTTATTGCCAAACATTGTTTGGCAATGTGTTCCAAATGGCTCGTTTTGGTAAACATAAATTTTCAGGAAGTTCAGGGTTGTGTGTGGAAAAACGTGCCCCTCTGTCTAGGTGTCCTGCTACGTAAATAGCATCAGTCAGTAGCACATCCAGCGGCAGGGCTGCTGTTCCCTGCTCTCGATATTGCCGTAGTAGTGTTGTGATATTTCGACCTAAGAGGCGGGTTTAGGAATGGAAGGAGAATGCCTGCGTTCTGCAAGGGCTACGAATGCCGACCCTTTTCTCTGCCTGCTGCTTTCCTGTGCGTGAGATGAAACTGTATTGTTTTTCTCCCTTGTTCCCGGTAGAAATATTTCTGAAGCTGTCGCTGCTGTGGGTTTGCAATGTGCGTTACTGCGTTTTTGTAGAGTTCTAGTTACGGATCGTTTCTGCCGCGGCAAAGTGTCAAGATACGGTTTTCAGTTTAAAGCTTCAGAAGCTGCATTCGCTGAAATCGGTGTAGGTGAAGCTGGTTGTTGTGGTTTAACCCGACAGGCAGCTAAACACCACGCAGCTGCTCGCTCGCTCCCCCTGCCCCCAAAGTGGGGTGGGGGAGAGAATCGGAAAAAAAAGTGAAGTTCGTGGGGTGAAGTAAAGACAGTTTAATGGGACAGAACAGGAAGGGGAAACAATCGTAACGATAAAAGAATGTACAAAATAAGCGGCGCACAATGCGATTGCTCACCGCCCGCCGACTGATGCCCAGCCGGTCCCCGAGCGGCAGTCGCCGCCGCCCGGCCAACTCCCCCAGCTTATGTACTGAGCGCGACGTCATATGGTACGGACTGTCCCTTTGGCCGGTTTGGGTCATCTGTCCTGGCTAAGGTCCCTCCCAGCTTCTCGCTGGCAGGGCATGAGAAGCTGAAAAGTCCCCGACTAGCGTAAGCGCTACTTAGCCACAACTAAAACATCAGCGTGTTATCCACGTTTTTCTCGTCCTAAATCTAAAACACAGCGCTATACCAGTTACCAGGAAGAGAATTAACTCTATCCCAGCCGATACCAGGACGCTGGTCTTGCGCATGATCCCGCTGTGCTCGCAGGGGTGCTCAGTGGCTCCTCATCAAAACAGCGAGGTGTGTGTGGACGTCCGTAGGGTTGCGCTAGGGGTCTGGGGGCGTTATGTATTTTTGCTGTTGGAAGACGGAATAGAGCGTGTGCCTGTTAAATCTAACGATGGTCGAAGGTTGGGAGGGACCCTGAGCAGGTTTGGTGGCACAACTGCAGTTTTCAAAGATCTCAACCGTTTGGAGAAACGGCCTGGAAAAAAGGATTCCTCTTTTGCAGCGAGTTCGCGAGGACAGACGGGTTGCCGTACTCTTTAACAAAAATACTCAACTTGGGACGTATCGGGTGAGGAAATCGCGGCTCTACTTAGGCTTGAGAAAACGTACGTAGGTGTCTGTGCCTGTCACCTGCGCGTCTCTAGGCAAGTGAGTTCTAAAGCTGCCGATGAGCCAAAAGAAAAGGCACGGTTGTCTAAAACATGCAGAAGCTCTAGTGGCCTGTCTCAACAACTGCACCAAAGATGATGCAAAATACTTTCTCCTCCACTCAGTTGTAGTCTTCACAGAAAAGGAAGCTTTGTGCTAAACGTGTTTGGTTTTTTTTTTTTTTTTTCCTTTCCTCTCAGCAGAATGTCAACTGCCGTGAAAGTACGAGACGGATGGAAAGGATCCATAGTGGTCTGCAAGTACAAGGTATGCCTGTGATGTGTGTCTGCATTTTTCCTAAGGTGCTTGTAGTGTGGACTTTACAGTTAACACGAAGAATGTGGCAGCTCTCCTTCTATCTGATTTTTTTAACATGAAATATTTTAACACAAATACTAAAAATAAAGGTCTGTTCTGGAGCGTGGTACGCCTATTCAAGGCTTGCTTTCCTTCGTCTATTTTCTCTTCCTGAAAGCAGAGTCTTCTGTTTCTGTGCGCTTGCTATTAAAGGGTGCTGTGAAAATAATGTTGGACTAGAAGAGGAAAGGAACTGTTTGTAAGAGTTCGGACGTTCGGGAGAAACAGGCTTTGTTTTCACGATAAAAGCTTTATGCTTTTTCAGTCAGTCAGTGTTTAAAATACCTTACAGGAGCACTCGAAAACCTTACTGAGATACTGGCATCTGTGCTAAAAGCAATCAAGGTCAAAGAAGAGGCGTGGACAACACGGGACAAATCGGCGTCGCTTCGGTGTGTTTTCCAGGCTTTCCCGAGAAGCGGTAGCAGCCTCGTAACTAGCGACAGAGAGTCCTGATGTGTTTTCGGTGAGTTACTGATTCTCTAATGTCCTTTTTCCTAACCTGCAGCGCGTAATTTTGACTTCGGGTGGAAAGAGATTTTCCAGAATGGAAATCTTTTTCATTCAAAGGAGTTGCCTTTTACAAACTTCCCATCAGAATGGATCTTCAGAGATGACGTGCTTGGCAGTAGAAGTCATCCGCAAGGAGACTTTTCACTCTCTCTGGAAAAAAAAAAAAGGAGTTAAGTCGATTTCCTTGCAAGGACCCAAGCGCAGCACATCTTCCAATAGTCGACGTATGGCTGATCTTTGGTTCTCGGGTGTAACGGTCGAGAGATCGTAAAGACGCGTTCCTCCGCACGCTTGGGTACAGCCAACAGCGTTAGCAAACCTGCCAGTCCTTTTTGGTAGCCTGATGTATTGCAGCACCGGGGATTTGATATTCCCCACCGCCTGCCCCCCCCCCTCCCCCCCCCCCCAAAAAAAGTAAAACCGTATGGGAGATCTCTTATCTCACTGATTTTTCTATCATAAATGAAATTTTAAAAAGAAAGTTAAAATTGTCTAATTTCCAAACTGACTTGCGTTGTTTAAACTGCAACTGCCAAATAGCTGTAGTGTATAATTTATTAGGTGTGCTTAAGCAGTTGGGTAGTTGCTCTAAACGTTTAAAAAGAGAGGCAACTGAACGTTAGGGGCTTTTTTCCTGATCTTTTGGCAGAGTGCTCTGAAGCACTTTATTTCTGTCTCGCTTTCGACGGCGCGTTTCCCCGGCAGTTCGGTAGCATCGGTCTCGGCGCAGCTGGCCAGGCGTCCCTCCTAGTCATGTCACACACGCAAAACCCCTGGTCAAACGATAGCTGTGTAGCTTGGAGGTAGATAATTTAACGGTATGAATTCACAGCTACGCAATTTCAATGAACGCAAAAGGAAAATCAAATATTTTTATAGTACGAGTCTTCTCATTGTACGTATGTAAGCGTGCGCACGCCTTTTTAGCATAAAATGAATTGCTGAGATTTGTTCTTTCTTTTTCATTTTACTCTTCAAAGTTTTACGCTTCACTTTCAGCTTTATCGGCCAAGCGAGCGAGATGCGCAGCAGCAGCAGCAGCAGCAGCGCAAGGGCTGGAGCTGCGGCGGTGGATCCGTGAGCGTAGATGCTGATTACGGCGCGCCCTTGTCCTGCAGCCTCACGGGGTTATCTCCCTGCAGCGGTGCTGTAAGGAAGGGACGAGGCGTTTTCCGACACCAGCGAGAGCGTTTACTTCTCTGCGAAGAACGCGTTCAGAATTGTGTCAATTAGTCTTCACGCTGATTTTAAGCGTTCGAATCGCTTGAGCTTTTAAAGGCGGCGTTGTATTTCGAGCTGACCCGTTTGCCTGGCACCCTCCTTTAGCTCGACTGCTACCCTCTCCCTTGCCCTGACCGAATTCCTCTGCTGCCTTCGGTGCTGTTTTTTTAACGTGCTGAAATATCCGTTGGGATTTTTGTTTTTCAGATGCCTCGCTGTGAGCGTCCCGTGGTGCTCAGGAGAGACCCCCGGCCCAGGTTTGCCTGCCGGTCGTTGGGCGTGCTGAGGGTGAGGGGCCGGCTGGCAGCCTGCGGGACGGGGGCTGGGGGGGGCTGCAAGCGTTTGGGGGGGGCGCCCCTCCTTTATCTTTCTAGCAGAGCCCCCCTTTTTGGCGGGGGTGCGTGCGTACATACGTAAACGGCATTATTAAAGTAACGAGCTGCCGGTTGGGGCCGTTTCCCTCGTTTTGTGTCTTTTTGGGGGGGTGAATAAAAAGGGGGGGTTGGGGGGCCTGGAGGGGTGATGATGTCATTTGGGGCACCCCAGCATCACCACGGGGGTGATGATGCCGTGGAGGAGCAGGTGAGTGGGGAATGGGGGGTCATGGGGGTCCGTGTCCGTCCCCCCCCCAAAGGGGGTCACAGCCCAAATTGCCTGAAAATTCATGGGGGGGGGGTTCAAAAATTTTTAAAAACTGTAAATATATCTGTGAGGCCTCGAAATAGAAAAAAATCTCTCCTTGTTACGTATATTGAAAAATAATATTAATTTATACGTACAAAAGGATTTCAAAATAAGGACCTATATCTGCCCTATTATATAAAGGATTTTAGAGTATAAAAAAATTCGAAAGATGTATATAGGGTTTTAAGATACAAAAATAACTCACGTCTGTATAAATCAAAAAATAAAGAACTTCCAAATGCAAAAAGGATGATACATTTTATACATGAAGGAATTTAAAATAGAAAAAGGTCTGAATAGATACCGCTATCTACACTTACTACGTGTTACATAGAGAGTCTACATAGACATTATATGTAATCTAAGAGATTATGTACAAGTGTAAATAGACATCTAAGTCTAAAACCTAAGTCTATAAAGATATAGGTGTAAATATATGTAAGTGTAAATAGAGAAGTCTATAAAGACATTTAAGTGTTCAAAATATGTAAGTCAACAGATCCATAGTCTGAGCAGGTATTACATATAAGAAGTGGGAAATAGGGGGGTATAAGTGAAACATAAATATATTCACTAAATATATATAGAGAGATATGTGTAAATACATTAAGTGTAAATGTCTCTGATAATAAGGTTTTTAAAATGCAAAGAAACCCTGTTTACAGAAAGGATTTTAAAATTCGACACACACACACACACACACACACACACACCCACCCCGCCCCGAAACACCTCTCTATTGAAGATACAAAAGCGCTTTCAAAAGCTGCCTCTTCCCTGTTCTCCTTTTCCGCCTGTTCCCATCCTGATTGGGGGCCAGTTCCCCCAACAGGGACTTTCCCCTGCAGGGCTGCGCACGCAGAGCGGGACCTGCCGCCATGGCCTAAAAATACCACAAAACCCCTAATTCGGGGCCTGCAAGGGGTGGGGAAAAAAAAGCCCGCAATTTTGGGGGAAAAATACCCAACTTGGAGCTCCCGGGAAAGCCAAATCCGCCTGGATTTGGGCAGCCGGAAAGCAAAAAAAACCCCAT